>NW_026652290.1:81344709-81486521 GCF_009828535.3 Hylobates moloch | reverse complement strand
AAAAAAATTCTAACTCTTTAGTATCCCGAAGAGTGACAGGTCATGTTCTTCAGTTAGTTTCCCTGTAAAGATCTAATGATACTCTTCATTTTAGTATCTTTTAAAGACCACATACTACTAGTTGTCAAGAGCCACAGTCAGGTAAGCCTTATTTTATCTTCAATGTAGTAATTTCAGAGCACAGTTTGAACAGAATTATCAAGGCTTAAATCCGAATTAAACCCCTAAAACAGGGCTGAAGCCGAATAATCCTATAAAATAAGTAACTCATGATAGCCAGCTTAAAAAAAAATACTAATACAAAATAAGGACTAGAAGAAACACCAGTTAGCTTATTTGTAATGACCATCATTTCGATTATTAGAGAAACGAGATTTCTAAGAAGGTACTTAAAGACATAGAAAATAAAAACAGAAAGTCAATGAGATGAGGTTTCTCTAACTTCCTTAATTTTTTTCCCAAAATGTTGCAGATATTAAAACATACTTCAGGAAAACATAAACTTTGTCATTACTGACAAAGTGCTTCTCTGTGGATTTACAACAGTTCATAATTTACTCCTTAGGCAAAGATCAGATTTTCATTGCTTCCTTTATTCAAACTCCCTTCAAAGAGGTCTAAAACAAAAAGCATATAATAAAAATCAAAGACCTCAGAAGTATGACCAGTGGGTGGTCTTCTCAAGGATGGACCTCAACCCTAGGTATTCCTGGCACAGAAAACAGAATGACGTTCTTGACGTTCTAAGGACAAAACTGAGATGTAAGCAGTTTTTCCTCATTTCATTTTGCACTTAATAATTTCCGAATAAACCCACATAGCTAATACCTAGGCTTATTATCTTTTTTCCTTTTGAAGATAATGTAAAATTCCTGTTAGACAACAGTCTTTCTTTAGCACCATGTAAAATGCTTTGCAGCTTAATGCTGTGGTAGATAGAAAAGATGAAAACAAGATGCCTGTCCTCAGCAGGCTTTTATTCACTTCAGTAAAGAAAACCAACGTTGTCTGGTGCCCATTAGAAGCATAAATTCCAAAAAATGAAAGATCCTTTTGCAGTGGAATAATGAGAAAAGACTTCACATCCAGAACTTGAACAGGCTATCATAGTACTTGGGTGGACCAAAATGAAAGAGGGTAATTAACATGAGAAGAGGCTGGGAGACTAGAATGAATACACCAACATTAAGTAAGTGCGTGCTAGCTACCTGCCAGATACTTTGCTAGGTCTTTTCATATCAATGAATAAGCATACACAGACAAGGGTAAGTAAACCTGGCTGAATGACCTAGAAGTTTCGTGCTAGAAAACAGTAAGGACAAGGCTACAAGGAAGAGATGAATCCAATTACAAATGACTAGTGGGCTTGGCAGTGTAGTCCATGAGCAGCTGAACAGAGAAGAAAGACCAGGCTGACAGCCTCCCAGTGGATAATCAGACTACATGAAACAGATTTAACTCAAACCACTTACAAAATTAATAACAATAAAATCAGAAACAATTTCAAAATTTGATTTTTAAAATGAAAATCTCTGAATTTTCATTTTAAAATGAAAACCTCTGAAAACTCCAACTCAATTGCCTATTAGATACCACTGAGTTTCTATTTAAGGTTCACAAAAAGGATAATGGATGTACAAAATAATTTTTTAGAGGTAACTATTAATTTTTATTGCATTTTTTTCTAGTCTTTTCCTTTTTTTGACTCATAATTTTTTTAAAAAAACCTCTTAGCAAACTTGGAAGAGACAAAAACTTCCGTAACATCATAAAGAATACCTATAAAAACCCAACAGGCAAACATCACAGACAATAGTGTAGGGTTTGTGTGTGTGTGTGTGTGTGTGTTTTTAATCCTCTTTAAAATCAGGAACAAGATAAGGATTCCTACTGTCACAACTTCTACTGAATTCTGTTCTGGAGCCCCTATCCAGCACACTAAAATAAGAAAAAATGAAAAGTGTAAAAAATATGAAAGAGGCCAGGCACGGTGGCTCATGCCTGTAATCCCAGCACTTTGGGAGGCTGAGGCTGGTGGATTGCCTGAGCTCAGAAGTTCGAGTCCAGCCTGGACAACACAGTAAAACCCCCGTCTCTACTAAAATACAAAATACTAGCCGGGAGTGGCACCATGCGCCTGTAGTCCCAGCTACTCGGGAGGCAGAGGCAGGAGAACTGCTTGAACCCAGGAGGCAGAGGTTGCAGTGAGCCAAGATTGTGCCACTGCACTCCAGCCTGGGCAACAGAGCAAGACTCCACCTCAAAAAAAAAAAAGGATGGTTCAACATACACAAATCAATAAACGTGATTAAACGTGATCCATCACATAAGCAGAACCAATGACAAAAACCACATGATTATCTCAATAGATGTAGAAAAGGCCTTCGATAAAGTTCAACACCCCTTCATGCTAAAAACTCTCAATAAACTAGGTACTGATGGAACATATCTCAAAATAATAAGAGCTATTTATGACAAACCCATAGCCAATATCATATTGAATGGGCAAAAGCTGAAAGCATTCCCTTTGAAAACCAGCACAAGACAAGTATGCCCTCTCTCACCACTCCTATTCAACATAGTATTGGAAGTTTTGGCCAGAGCAATCAGACAAGAGAAAGAAGTAAAACCATAAAAATCCTAGAAGAAAACCTATGCAATACCATTCAGGACATAGGCATGAGCAAAAACTTCGTGACTAAAATACCAAAAGCAACTGCAACAAAAGCCAAAACTGACAAATAGGATCTAATTAAAGAGCTTCTCCTCAGCAAAAGAAACTATCATCAGAGTGAACAGACAACCTACAAAACGGGAGAAAATTTTTGCAATCTATCCATCTGACAAAGGTCTAATATCCAGAATCTGCAAGGAACATAAAAAAATTTACAAGAAAAAAACAAACCACTCCATCAAAAAGTGGGCAAAGGATATAAACAGACACTTCTCAAGATATTTATACAGCCAACAAATATATGAAAAAAAGCTCATCATCACCAGTCATTACAGAAATGCAAATCAAAACCACAATGAGATACCATCTCATGCCAATTAGAATGGTAATCATTAAAAAGTCTGGAAACAACAGATGCTGGAGAGGATGTGGAGAAATAGAAACACTTTTACACTGTTGGTGGAAGTGTAAATTAGTTCAACAATTGTGGAAGACAGTGTGGCAATTCCTCAAGGATCTAGAACCAGAAATAATATTTGACCCAGCAATGCCATTACTGGGTACGTACCCAAAGAATTATAAATCATTCTACCATAAAGACACATGCACACGTATGTTTACTGCAGCACCATTTACAATAGCAAAGACTTGGAACCAACCCAAATGCCCATCAATGATAGACTGGATAAAGAAAATGTGGCACATATACACCATGGAATACTATGCAGCCACAAAAAAACAATGAGTTCACGTCCTTTGCAGGGACTTGGATGAAGCTGGAAGCCATCATCCTCAGCAAACTAACACATGAACAAAAAATCAAACACCGCCATGTTCTCACTCATAAGTGGGAGTTGAACAATGAGAACACATGGACACAGGGAGGGGAACATCACACGCCGGGGCCTGTCGGAGGGTGGAGGGCAAGGGGAGGGAGAGCATTAGGACAAATATCTAATGCATGCGGGGCTTAAAACCTAGATGACAGGTTGATAGGTGCAGCAGACCACCGTGGCACATGTATACCTATGTAACAAACCTCACGTTCAGCACATGTACCCCAGAACTTAAAGTAAAATAA
This sequence comes from Hylobates moloch, assembly GCF_009828535.3. Lineage (NCBI taxonomy): Eukaryota > Metazoa > Chordata > Mammalia > Primates > Hylobatidae > Hylobates > Hylobates moloch. Next base: position 81,482,766 of record NW_026652290.1, on the reverse strand, counting down.
AAATTTAAAACAAAAAACTCTTATTGTTTGCAGGTGACATTATGGACATATAATCTACAAATAATCCACAAATGATTAAAATAATAGAGTTTAGTAATACGGATGAATATAAGATAAATATTTAAAAAGCAGTTATATTTTTACAGCCCAGGAAGATAAAGTTCAAAAATGTAATTTTTATAAAGATGGATTTACAATAACATCAAAAATTAAAATGCACCTTGAAATAATTTAATAAAGACATGTAAACCCTTTTATGGAGACAGATTTTTTAAAGCATTTTTAAAAATTCTTTTTCATTGACAAATAATTATCCATATTTATGGGGTACACAGTAATGTTTCAATAGATATAACAAACAGTGATCAGATCAGAGTAATCAGCTTATCCATCATTTCAAACACTTATCATTTCTTTGTGTTAGGAACATTCAACATCCTGCTTCTAGCTGTTTGGAATTATTTATATATATATATATTATTGCTAACTATAGTCATCCTACTGTGGTAAAGAACACTAGAGCTTATTCTTCCTATCTTGCTGTAATTTTGTATCCTTTCACAACTCTACCTATCTCCACCCTCTCAACTACTCTTCCCAGCCTCTAGTATCCTCTGCTCTACTTTTTACTTCTTTGAGTTCAACTTCCACATGTGTGAGAACATGCAGTGGTTAATTTTCTGTTCCTGGCTTATTTCACTTAACATAATGTCCTCCAGTTCCATCCATGTAGCTGCGAATGACAGTATTTCATTCTTTATTATGGCTAAATAGTATTCCACTCTGTATATATACCACATTTCTTTATCCATTCATCTGTTGTTGGACACCCAGGCTGATTACGTAGCTTGTCTATTTTCAATAGTACTGCAATAAACATGAGATTGCAACACTATTCAATCATGGGGTTGCAGCACTCTATCTCTTCAATATACTGATTTCCTTTTCTTTGGATAAATGCCCAGTAGTGGGATTGCTTGATCATACGGTATTTCTATGTGCAGTTTTTAGAGGAATCTCCACACTGTTCTCCATGGTAGCTATACTAGTTTACATTTCCACCAATAGGGTGTAAGAGTTCCCTTTTCTCCACATTCTTGCCATCACTTGTTATTTTTTTGTCTTTTTGGTAACAGCCATCCTAACTGGAATGAAATGATATCTCATTGTGGTTTTGATTTGTATTTCCCTGATTCGTGATGTTGAACATTTTTTCATCTATTTGTTCATCATTTCTATGTTTTTGAGAAATCTCTGTTCAGATCAATTGTCTTTTTTTTTTTTTTTTTTTTTTTTTTGCTGTTGAGATGTTTGAGGTCCCTGTACATTTTGGACATTAATCCTGTCAGATGAATAGTTTACAAATTTTTTCTCCATTCTGAAGTTTATCTTTTGGCTCTGTTGTTTCCTTTGCTGTGCAGAAGGTTTTTAGTTTGATATAATCCCACTTATTTTTTGTTGTCTATGCTTTTGAGGTCTTATTTATAAAAATGTTTTCCCAGGCCAGGCGGTGGTTCATGCCTGTAATCCTAGCATTTTGGGAGTCCACGTCGAGCAGATCACCTGAGGTCAAGAGTTTGAGATCAGCCTGGCCAACATGGTGAAACCCCATCTCTACTAAAAAAATACAAAAATTAGCCGGGCAGGGTGGCACATGCTTGTAATCCCAGCTACTCAGGAGGCTGAGGCAGAATCGTTTGAAGCCAGGAGGCAGAGGTTCATCTGAACCCAAGACAGCGCCACTGCACTCCAGCCTGGGCGACACAGCGAGACTCAAAAAAAAAAAAAAAAAGAAAAGAAAAAATATTTTCCCAGATCAATGTCCTGAATAAATACCACTATTCAAGTAGTTTTATAGTAGTCTTTACCATTTATTGTTTTGAAGGTCTTTTATCCATTTTGAGTTAATTTCTGTTTTTTGTTTTTCTTGTTTTTTTGTTTTTGAGACTGAGACTTGCTCTGTCACCAGGCTGGAGTGCAGTCGCGCCATCTCAGCTCACTACAACCTCTGCCTCCTGGGTTCAAGCGATTCTCCTGCCTCAGCCTCCCGAGTGGCTGTGACTACAGATGCACACCACATGCCCAGCTAATTTTTGTATTTTTAAGAGAGACAGGGTTTCACCATGTTGGCTAGGATGGTCTCGGTCTCTTGACCTTGTGATCCGCCCGCCTCGGCTTCCCAAAGTGCTGGGATTACAGGCATGACCCACAGTGCCCAGCCTATTCATTTTGAGTTGATTTTTGTATAAAGTGAGAGGTGGGTCTAGTTTCATCCTTCTGCATATGAAGAAAGCATACTCAGTTTTCCTAGCACCATTTATTGAACAGACAGTCCTTTACCCAATGAGTGTTCTTGGAGCCTTTATTGAAAATCAGTTGGCTGTAGATACATTAATTTCTGGGTTCTCTATTCTGTTCCACTGGTCTACGTGCCTGTTTTCATGCCAGTACCACACTTTTTTGTTGCTACAGGTTTGTAGTATATTTTGAAGTCTGGTAGTATGTTACTTCCAACAAAATAATTTTTAATAACATACATCTCAGGATTTTTATAAAGGAAATTAAGATCAAAATGCAAGAAAAATACAGTGATTTCTGTTCTTAAAATTTAAAGAACAGAAATTTAAATTCTAATCACTTATCTTTTTAAAATTAGCATATCCTACTCCTAACTTTTCATAAAAAGTATCTCTATAGGGAAATTAACATGTTTTATGGACACACAGGGTATAAATTTCCACAGGGGAAGAAGCTACATGCCATGTTTCCAGGCATGTATAATTCACCAACAGACTAATTAGCAGATCTAAATGCTCATCTAAAGCATAAAACCCATAAAAAACAAATATAAATATATTTTAAATCTACCCTTTATCTAGAGAAGGTAAATTCTGAAATGTACTACTAATACAAAGTAATTAAACACAGTTCTCTTACTTGTAAAATGGAGCTAACACTAGAACCTACTTCACAGGATTATTGTGAGAAATAAATAAGATTATGCATTCAAGCGTTTATCAGAGTACCTGGCAAAGAGTAGCAAACAATAAATGTCCATTTTATTTTTATTTTATACTATAAAGTAGTGAGACTTAATCCCTAAGCCTTAATTTGAATTCTGACTTTAAGACACAGCCACTTTTTTTTTTTTTTTTTTTTTTGAGTCGGAGTCTGGCTCTGTCGCCCAGGCTGGAGTGCAGTGGCACAATCTCGGCTCACTGCAAGCTCCGCCTCCCGGGTTCACGCCATTCTCCTGCCTCAGCCTCTCTGAGTAGCTGGGACTACAGGCGCCTGCCACCACGCCTGGCTAATTTTTTTGTATTTTTAGTAGAGACGGGGTTTCACAGTGGTCTTGATCTCCTGACCTTGTGATCCGCCCGCCTCGGCCTCCCAAAGTGCTGGGATTACAAGCGTGAGCCATTGCACCCAGCCTAAGACACAGCCACTTTTAATTTCACTTTGGTTAAACAGGATGTTTTACAAAAGTTTACACTTCAGTAAAACAGTTAATGTTTTAAACTGTATCTTCTCTCCTACAGTGAATTCTTACTAACTTTTGGGATTTCTTCAAAGCTCAAACACTGTTCTCGTACATAACAACAAAGGTAATAACTTTCTACCACTCAGATATCATCTTACCAGAATGTTTATTCTTTGCTTTCTAGCAAATTCTTAGCCATGAGCTATGTTAACTGTTGCCCTGTAGTCTGACTTTTTAAAATGAATTTCTGTCTGGTATCCCCTATTGTATTTCTAAGCCCTTTGAGGTCACAGAACCACATATTATGTACTTCTTTATTTTCCCACGATATCCTTGTAGTAAGGCAGTCAATAAATAGGATGTGGTTACACGCACAACTTCACTTCAAAGCTTAAAAATGGGAACTTGCATTGAGTGCAATTCAACAAAATTATTTATAATTTCTAAAAAATAAACTTTGGCAAAAGAAAATACAAAAGAAATACAATATCTTTAAGACTTGTGAATAAACATATATCCCATTTGTAGTTCATTCCAGAAAATCTAAAATAATAACAAAAGACACTACTGAGGGAATACATCAATGTAGTTAACTCTGGGCATCATAAAAGTTACAACAGAATCTAACAGAATTTTTAGGCCGGGCATGGTAGCTCATGCCTGTAATCTTAGCCCTTTGGGACACTGAGGTGGGAGGATTGCTTTAGTCCAGGAATTCAAAACCAGCCTGGCAACATGGTGAGATCCCGTCTCTACAAAAAATACAAAAATTAGCCAGGAGTGGTAGCACACACCTACAGTCCCGAATATTTGGGAGGCTTCAGCCCAGGAGGTTGAGGCTGCAGTGAGTCAAAATGGAACCACTGCACTCTAGCCTGGGTGCCAGAATGGGACACTGCCTCAAAAAAAAAAAAAAAAACAAAAAAAACTAAACTAAAAAAGAACGTTTTAAAATAGCAATTTCTAATAGTTGGCAATCTTACTCATCTGACTTCTGTGGCGATAATTACTGGAGGGGGAAAGCATGAATGAAAAATCTACCTAGTAGCTTCTTTTTAGGAATATTAGGGAAATACATATAAACTTAAGTTCATACAGTACTCTAGGTGGAGGAAGCTGTTTTAAAAAATCAGTAGGCACTGGGTATCAGATAGCCCATGAAAAGAGAACCAACAAAATGTAACAAGCAAAAGCTCTACATCAGCAAAACATCAAGTTTGAAAACTCCACACACATCAACTAGTCAGGAAGTTGTGAGATAAGGTTGTGTGTACTGCTTACTCTTGAAGGGTCTCCACTTACATCCCTCAAAGTTGGTTTTATCTCTGCCTCTTGTACAGGGACACTATGAAAGAACCTTTCATTATGTGATTACAGTGAAGGAGGAAAGTCAGACATGCCTCTGAATGAACACATTTTCCTCCTGGAGAAACTGGTGACAGCACACTGCTTCACAAGAAGAGCTCTAGGGAATCAATCATTTAAGAAAAAGTTCAGTAGCAAGTCATCTTACTGTCTTGTTGCTTGTGAAAATTTACCTGGATATGGGAAATACAGAAAATTAAACCTAAAGGAAAATTAAATGAGCAGCTCACAACAAAGGCAGCACTGTGCCATGTCAGAACACAGGCTGGCAAGGAGAAGAACTGGGTTCCTGTTCCAGAGCTGCCACAAACTAGCTTTGCAATCTCGGGAAAACCAGGTAACATCCAGGGTTCAGCTTCCTCTTGTCCAAGAGAGCTGGATAATATCATCTCTATGATCCTTCCAGCTCTAATGGTTTGTGAATATAGCACTGAAAACGCAGAATTATAAACAAGCCCCGTTTCTTCACCCCACACAGTAACAAAAAACCCCAAATTGTAATCCCCCTACCTTTTATACTCCTATATGGGGGATTTAAGTGGCCATCCGTTTAAACAAGGAGCTGTAAAATCAGGATGATCTTAAACGGACTGTCATCTACATTCAAGTCATCAAATTTCAAAATAGAATCGAATTATATTTTAGAATGTATGGAATGGCTTTCTTCATCCATTGAGAGAAAAGTAGATCACAGTTATTACTCTGAAGAATAAGAAATGCAAGTTCCACATTCTCCCCTGTAACTAGGGTTGCATTCTGCCTGCAAGTCACTTTACTGCCTCCGTGTATTCAGGTGGCAGTCACATTCACCTAAGGCTTGACTCTTAAATTCATAGTTTTACCACTAGGCACAGCATATCTAGCTTTGCCAGGGCAACTATGCCCTTGGAAGGGTGTACCTCAGGTGTGGCCCAGCCATTCCAATGTAAATGATGTTCTTCTTTGTCATTTATATTTTTAACTCTTAAAGGTTTTAAGCACATGTAAGTATATTTAATTATTATTAATTTAAAGGAAGTTCATGGGGCAAAATGTTATGTTTAAAAGCAGGAATCCTCCAGTAATGTAAATAACACTAATTTCTTGATGACTTTGGATTTTTCTTGACTCCTAAACTGAGACATTTCTTTAGCTAAAGTCAGCAATACAAAGAATCAAGTTTTTCACAGAGGACGGGGTTCCAGTGTTAGAACACTGCTATTACCATATACATTTCATCGCTCACTCAGTCATCAGTTTCTTCTCACACCTATGTATGTGAGGTTACCATGTGAACGGCAACATAGAAAAATGACTGGACCCCATTACAATGGAAACTAATGTTTTACAGAAAAACAGTCAGGATCTTATTTTTTATTCAAGTAGTCACTGGAAGAATTCTTTGGTTTATAAGAACCTGTCTTTTTGTGATAATTATTATTATTATTTTTTTTTTAACAAACATCTGTTTTATTTTACATTAATTCCCAATTTTAACACGGCTGTCGCACATAAATTAAATACATAAGATTTGGGTGCTATGTAAACGGTGTCAAGGCAAAATAATGTTCATAGGAAGTTTTCAGGTCTTAGTTACAGTAAAAGCAAAATACATTTCCCTTAATTTGTTTTTTAAACACTACCCAACAAACCCAAAAAACTAAATGTTTTAACTTGTCCTTGGAAAGAGAAGTTGGGAAATCAAAGGCCTCTAGCACATGTTTACTTCTTAGCAAGATGGTGAACATCAGTGAAGTAATCATTAATCATAGCTGGATTCCTCAGCAAAGATGTTGGCATTGGCACTATAGCCAGTCACCAGCAATGACTGCAAGTAACTCTAGGACACTAACGCCTATTTGATTTGGAAGAGAATAAGGAACATAATGATGCCTGAAGTGTCCTGTGCACCTTTGCCTTTCTTCATCTCAAGGCCTTGCAACATCACAAGCCCAGCTGTTAACCAGATGCATGCAACAAAAGCCACGGAGTGTGAGAAAAAAAAGTATTAGCATTATTTTCATGGAACTAATCATGTGGTTATTATAGAAATAATCAGCATTAGCATACTACAATATTTGTTTTGTTCTTGAATTGTAACACCCTAGGGAAAAAGTTGCCTTTATTTTTAAAAAGTTAAAAATGAAAGTACATGTTATATATCTTTGCTGAAAAATGGTGGGAAATGGATTTGTCGAAACCATATGGAAAGGAAGAAGGAATCAATTAAAAACAGAAATCTAATAAATCTAAAATATTTCCAAATGAGATGCTTGTGGTAAACTAACTTCTTGTAAACACTGCACTCAAGTCACTTGAACAGTCCCAGATGGTGAACTAACTTTGTGGTCTTAAAACAAAAGTCAGCCAAAAAAACCAAGACTACAACTTTATTATCAATGCAGTGGGAAACATGAGATCCATAATCAACAAACATGTTACTTTTTTTTCTTTCCAAAATTTAAGAGATTTGTGGAGTTTTACTAAATAAGACAATTTTAAGCTAAAGTTTAAGTCTGTATGTGAAATGGAGAAATAAAAATGAGAGATAATATTACAGTTAAAAGTGAGGTAAAATCTAGTTATTTATATACCTTAGAAAAATATTTCTAAAAATGCCAGTTTTGAAATGTATTATAAAGTCTAACATTCTAAATTACCATGAACTTTCTTCAGTTGACATTTGTATGATTTTATTCAAGAAAAATTTTAAACCTTTTTTTTAAAAGTTGGGTTATAAAAAACGTTTGTGATTTATGGGTTGACCAGAAATTATACATGGTGGAATAAACATCTGCCTTACCTGCTCCACCGTCAATAATCCATCAGAAGATTCTGGCACAGGCTGCATGGGCAGAAGCTGGCACAACGTGCCTAAAAGTAAAGCAACTTCCTTCATACTTCTCCAACAACATACCAACACCATCTGCGCAGTTACATCACATGTTTTTACTTCTTTACCTTAAACAAACAAAAAAAAAAACACAACTATTGCAACCTTGATTACTCATATCCCAGGTTTCTAAAAACAAGCTTATTCATAATTTCCCCAAGAATAATCTGCTTGAACAAACCCTATTTGTCATGTTATATTTACTCAGAAGGAAAGAAGCTAACATTTGTCAAGCATGTGTTATGAGAACAAATCATGCTAAGTTTTTTTTTTTTTTCTTTTTTGGAGACAGGGTCTCGCTCTGTCACTCAGGCTGGGGTGCAGTAGCATGCTCACGGCTCACTGCAGCCTTGACCTCCCAGGCTCATGCAATCCTTCCACTTCAGCCTCCCTAGTAGCTGGGACTATAGGTATGCGCCATCACACCCAGTTAATTTTTGTATTTTTTTGTAAAGACAGGGTTTCACCACGTCACCTCCTGGACTAAAGCAATTCTCTCGCTTGGGCCTCCCAAAGTGCTGGGATTATAGACATGAGCCACCATGCCAGGCCCAGTATTTTAATTTATTATTTTCAAATTAAATTTTAAAATAAAACACAATATTGTTCCAAAACTCTGCCTCTCTGTCATAAAGTATGATATGGATGACTATAATAAATACACTCCTTATTTATTTTGGTGAGGGTGTCTGTTGCATTAGTAAAGGAGTAGAATATAACTTTTAAAATCAAAGGAAAATACAAATTATCTTTCAAAATATATTTAATTCCCGTGGCCAATAAGCTATATTTACCCTTACTTACTCTCTTATTCTAGTTTTAGGAGTATTTTTGGTACTGATATTTTTTTAAAATCCAAGATGAACTATTATATTAAATAAAAGAGCATGCTGACAAAATGGTACTTATAGGGTAATCTCATTTGTGTTTTTATTTAAAAAGCCCAATGCATTAAATGGATAAGTGTACATACACATAAATATATAGAATAAGTATAAAATAATATATTGCACTAAAGAAGGAAGACATGGAATTGGAGAGGAAACCTTGGAAGAATTTAATTTGTTTTTAATTCATATTTACCTCTGTTGTTTGAAACTATTACAATAGGCTATAATTACATTTATATGTTATTTTGTGTAATTTAAAAATTTAAGTGTGGAGATAATTTTTTGCAAGACAATATCCCCACCTAGTGGAGAATGTAGAATACGTAATACATCACTAAGAAATTGCTGCTTCTGATGACGTTTTACAGCACTGCAGAAAATTCAGTAACAACTAATGATCAAACAAGATGTAAGAACTCAAATTCTGGAAGCTTGATACAACAAAGCAGCTCCCATTTTACTAATAAGGTTTGTTTCCTTTAAAAGCCTGCTTGACTTTAAGAACTCTCACAGCAGACAATGAACCACATTGCTGGGAGAAGTTGATTGCTGCCCAAACTCAGGTTCATTACATAGCACTGCTCTTACATCACGTGGGCTATCAAGGCAGGTTTTATCACTCCAAGGCTTTTTGTTCTAACAGCTTGTTCGCTGCACAACAGCACCTAATAGTCTGGTAAAAGTCTTATAAATGCATTCCTAAACCCAAATCTTTCCCAAAACCAAATTTTTAAAAAACTTTATTTTCTAGAAATGTTCTGCACAGATTTGCAACCTCTGATTTACTATATAAAAAGGGCATTCTGTACATTTTACTTGTTACTTAAACATGAATTACAGTATCCATTTTATACAAGTTACCTTTGATTTCTGTAGAAGTATCAATATTCACCACACTAGCATTCAAGTCCTTCACATCAAAGCTATCACGTTCTTTCAATATTTTGGCTTGGTTAAAATAATCATTAGTATCTCGAGGCTGAATCTCATTCAGAATCATCTGTAAGCGGTTTGCTGACTCTGAGGGAAAGAAATGAGTGTACATGAAACCCAGTAACACATCACATGCCAGATTTCCCTTGGGTATACTTACTCAAAAAAATCTATAATTTTCAATACTTAATAATCAGCTCTATTAGAAGGGACTAACAAGGTGGATAATATAAAAATTATTTATAGAGTTTTCATGATGCTTGAGTGTATTTTTAAAATATGGCAATTTAGACTGAAATATAACAACAAAAAAAACTAACTGAAACTGTTCACAGGACAAAGGCCGCCATGTCATCTACACTGCTTTTCTTAGTGTTGTCTAAATATCTCAAATATGGTGCTAATCATGTCAAAGAAGTGCAATAAACTTCAGTAAATTTAGTTTTAAGAGGCTATTTCTCTATGAAAGAAAAATGAAGCAGGCAACAGAAAAGTAGAAAAAAAATCAGTATTTGATTTAAAATATAAATAAATAATAAAAAATAGAAAAGAGGTTATTTCCCTATCATAATACAAGGTATCAAAGTTTAAAGACAGAAAGGTAAAAAGACATTTTTAAAAACCCATCAACAACAAAAACAATCTTTTATAGGACAGGAATATCATAAAGACTCCACAACTTTGAAACACATTATGTAACATACTGCTTTCTAATTATAATTTACAGTCTTCATATTACATTAAGTTTCATTTTTATTCCCTAAGCACTCACTGGATTAGGAAATGTAAGCTCCATGAATGCAACACTTTGTTCATTACTGAGTGACGAATGCCTATAACAGAAACTGGCTCACGGCAGAGGTTCAGGAATATGAGTTGAAGGAATGAATGGATGGCTAGGTAGTAAGGAGTTAGCCAGGCTCAGATTTTCAAAACTGGCCATGGGTAATCATCTGAAATCAATTAATAAATCGAAGAACCAGTATTTATTATACATCTATTATTTTGACTTATATTTAGGTACTATGGGAAATACAAACACTCAAATTACTATCATGATGATTCAACCAACATCTTGTTCCTTCCTGGAATTTTGTCAAAAATAAATTTCAACAGCCATGAAAAACTAACAATGACCCCAAAAGAAACCACGCAAAGACCAAGAAAAGATCAGAGAATAAATTTTTAAGAATCTTATCCATTCAATTTTACAGCTTTCAGGGGAGACTTTCCTCAAGCAATTCAGAATGTATGGCAGATAACACAGGGAAGGAGCTGCAAAACTGAAGACAACCAGAGGTAAAAAGGCAGGCAGAATGAAGGAAAAGTCTGTGGAGCAAAGACAGTTTTTGAGACCAACTGATACCTGAAAACTCTTCACTAATAAAGATAATGTTAGCATCCTCTGTAGGATCTACCCACAGTAGGTAACAGAAATATTCAAGATTTCTCATCCAGAATATATGGGTACTTTGCTGACCCAAATATTAGCTATAAGATTGCATGTTCCTTACTCTTATGCACTGCTCAAGCAGAAAATCTAAAGCGTCAAAATTTGGTATTTAAGGCCAGCACAGTGGCTCAGGCCTGTAATCCCAACGCTTTGAGAGGCCAAGGCAGAAGGATTGCTTGAGGTCAGGAGTTCAAGAGCAGCCTGCACAACACAGGAAGACCCCATCTCTACCAAAAAAAAAATTAATTAAATAAAATAATTTGGTATTTAGACTAACATCAGGCTAAATAAATGTCTTACTATCGTGAACCATCACCAATCTTCTAACTCATTTTTAGGAAAGAACAAAACCTAATATTCTCTGTGCAAAACACATAATTCCACATTACCTTAATTATCAGCCCAAGGTATTTCAGCGTATGGTACAGTGAGTATTTATGATACAGTCAGTTTTTCTAATACAAGCCTCTCTTTGCACTCTAAAATACATTTACAAACTTTATTTCAAACCAAACATAAATATATTTCAAGATTTTTCTGTGTATTAAAGGGAACACTCAATTTTAGTACAGGTTAAGCATCCCTTATCTGAAATGCTTGGGACCAAAAATGTTCTCAATTTATTTTTTTGAATATTGGAATATCTGCGTTGTACTTAATGGCTGAGCAGCCCTAATCTGAAAATCCAAAATACAGATGCTCCAATAAGCATTTCTTTTGAGCATCCCATTGGTGTTCAAAAAGTTTCAAAATCTAGAGCATTTTGTACTTCCAATTTTCAGATTTGGGATGCTCAACTTACACAGTATTATACAACTCAAGTTACCCTGGGGTAGAAGGTACTGTGCTCATCCCCTGGTTTGGGAAATTTTTTTTTTTTTTTTTGCTACTTTTTAATAGTTAAAACTATTGCTAAAAGGCAGAAATACCACAAATAATAATAATTCTTTTCTCCTCAACTTAGCTTTTATATCTCCCCAAAGAAATACTTAGAAAAAAAAAAAAAGAGGTAAAGACATAATAATCAAACCACAGCACTCTAGCCTGCCTTCTTCATTTGCTAACCTGAATCAGTGTCCATTGGGATGAGGCCTTCAGGTGATGAGCTCTGAATGACTGGAGACACCACAGTGGAAAGCCTGTAGGACATCAAAAGGAGCTTCTCTACCACAGGTCTCCACTCGCTCACCAACTGCAGGCTGCTGCAACAAGGACATTAGGGAAATTTATACTAAAAGCAAAAATTACATTTTAAAAATGAAAATTAGATAAAAGGAGTTGAATTTGTGTTTCAAAATTGTTCAATATATAAAATATGTGAGACATAAAAATACACACAGATATGTATGTTTTTAAATCTGATTTTCAATTTTACTCAAAGCAATTGACTGCATTCCTTCCCCAGGACACATTCCAACCAGAAGTTAAAGCTCAGAAATGAATGGATTTCTGGGACAGGAGGCAGCTGAGGAAATCCTTACTTTAGAGATAACTTCTGCAAAGCTCCTGTTATACAGTGGACTCGCCCATACATTGGAAATGCTGCTGCTGCCTGAAGCAGAGAATTTTCAGCCTGAGATATTTCTTCCCCAAGATTTTCCATCAAGCATTTGATAACTAGAAAAAGCAAACAGAAAATCAAAGTAATGTCAATTTTAAAACATTTGTAAATGTACAAACAGCAAAACAGTTCCCATTAATATGGCCAACTCAAATGAACTTTACACTAGAGTTTTTTAATCAAAAAGAGATCTTTCAGGGTTATCCAACAGGGTGGCTCATTTCTAGTTAAGGCAGAACTGAATGTCTTTCCCTAAACTGCCTGTATCCATTATAGCATTCACTCTTAGTCCTTCCTCCTAAACATTCTCTCACTAGGGTATCAAACCCCAGGCTGATATGGCATGTGCTAATTGGACAGCAGATGGCTTTCAAATTAAAAAAGAAAATAAAGAACAGCTTTTCTGAGATGTAATTCATATGCCACAAAATTCATACATTTGAAGTACACAATAGTTTTTATTAGTCACATATGTACAACCATCACCATAATTAATTTTAGAACATTTCCACTGCCCTCCTGCCACCAAACCAAAAAAAAAAGAAAACTTACCTGTTAGCAGTCACTGCTCTCCTTGCACCTCTACCCTTCTCCAGCCCTAGAGGATCACATATTGTATGATTCCATTTATATGATACGCCCAGAGTAGGCAAATCTATAGACAGAAAATAAACTAGTTGCCTGGACATATCATATAAATGGAATCATACAATATGTGATCTTTTGAAACTGGCTTCTTTCATTTAGCATAATGTTTGCAAAGTTCATCCAGGCTGAAGCATGTATCAATACTTCATTCCTTCCTATAGATGAGTAATAGTTCATTATATAGCCATACCACATGGATATACCACATTTTATTTATCCATTAATCTGTTGACAGACGTAGATTGTTCCCACTTTTTGGCTATTACGAATAATGTTGCTATAAACATTCTTGTACAAGTTTTTGTTTAGATGTATGTTTTCATTCCTCTTAGGTATATCCTTGTTATGGACTACATGTTTGTGCTCCCTCCCCCACCCCAATATTGGTATGTGGAAGCCCTAATCCCTAATGTGATAATCGAAGATGGAGACCTTGGAAGGTAATTAATAGATTAAGTCATGAGGTTAGGACCCTCATAATGGGATTAGTGCCCTTATAAGAGCAAAGACCAGAGCTTGCTCTCTCTTCCTGCCATGTGAGCACACAGCAACATGGCCATCTCAGAGTCAAAAAGAGGCCCCTTATCAGGAACTGGAAACTTGATATCGGAATTCTCTACGTCTAAAATTATGAAAATAAAGGTCTGTGTTTAAGCCACTTAGTCTATGGCATTTTGTTACAGCAGCTCGAGCTAAGACAATTCCTAAGAGTGGAACTGTAGGGTCACATGGTAACTCTATGTTTAGCCTTTTGAGGAACTGCCAGACTATTTTCCAAAGCAGATACAGCATTTTACAATCCCACCAAGAGTCTATGCGGGTTCCACTTTCTCCACATCCTCATCAACACTTGTTATCATCTATTTTTTAAATTATAGTCATCCTATAGGATGCGAAGTGCTTCCTCACTGTGATTTTGATTTGCATTTCTGTAACGGCTTTTGATGTTGAGCACTTTTTCATGTACTTATTGCTCATTCTTCTTTGGAAAAATGTCTATTCAGATTCTTAGTCATTTTTAAAATTTGGTTATGTCCTTTTATTAGTGAGTTGTACAAGTTCTTTATATATACTAAAGTCCCTTATCAGACATAGGATTTGCAAATATCCCATTTTTCAGGCTTTTTCAATTTCTTAATGGCATCCTTTCACATACAATAGTTTTAAATTTTGATGAAGTCCAATTTATCTTTTGTTTCCTTTTGTGGCTTGTACTTTGGAAGTCATAACTAACCATTTATTAACCCAAGATCACAATGACTGACATCTATGTTTTCTTCTAAGAGTTTTATAGTTTTAGCTCTTATATTTAGGTCTTTTATTTATTTTGAGCTAGCTTTTGTATATGGCATAAGGTAGTGAATCTAATTTCATTCTCTTGCATGTACATGTCCAGTTATACCAATATAACAGACATCTCCCCTCAACGCCTTGGAAAGAGAAGGTTATATTCTAAATATTAGATTTGGTAAAAACAGTAAATTATTATTCAGAACATATAAACGAACTCCTAAAAATCAATAAGAAAAAGACAAACAACCCTATAGAAAAACTGGACAAAGGACATCGACAGGCATTGCATTGTAGGGAAGAGTAAATGGCTTGTAAACATGGGAAAAAATAATTATATTAGTAATCAGGTAAATGTAAGATGAAACCACAATGAGATATCATTTTATATAAATTTTTAAAATCTGACAATAGCAAATTATGATGATGATGTGATGCAATACAAATCTCAGAATTCGTTTGTGAGAGTGTAATTTAAAAGCCTACTTGGCATCATCTCATAAAGTTCAAGATGCACATACTTTGTGACCAGGTTATTCCATTTGTTTACCATAAACTCTTAGACATGTGCATTAGAAGATATTAATATACAGGCTGAGTACCCCTTATCTGAAATGCTTGGGACCATAAGAGTTTCAGATTTTATATTTTTTCGGATTTTGGAATATCTGCATCATACTTTGAACACCCCAAATGTGAAAATCCAAAATCCAAAAGGCTCCAATGTGCATTTCCTTTGAGTGTCATGTTGGGACTCAAAAAGCTTTGGATTTCGGACCATTTCGGGTATTGGATTAGGGATGCTCAACCTATATGTAAAAGATCTACATAAGAATGTTTACATTGGCATTATTTATTTAGGAAAAAAAATCCATCAACAGGAGAACGGATTCATAAATTGTGGTAAATCTGTACAATATATAAAGTAAGTACTACTGAGAAAATTCAGTATCATGTAAAACTGAATAATATGTAATAATATATACACCAACGGCAATATTATTAAAAAAAGAAGATAAAAATTAATATAAAATACAGCCAGGATAAAGGAAAGGCTTCAAAGATATGAGTGTTATTGTATGACTTAAGTGTGATCACCTAGCTTGTGAATAAAACTTGCGAACTTTTTACATTTTATATATATTACGTGTGTGTATATATATATATATGTAAGCCTTCTATATTTAAACATTCTTTGTATGTTTGAAATATCTCATAAAGTCCCAAAATGTCTTGAATTGAAAGCCTTTATGTGAAGCATGCACTCCCTATTCACCTCAATTGCAGTCTTCTTCCCACTGTCTCAATAGGGTCTCCTTTTAAATCCAGCTATGAAGCAATTCAAGTAGGCAAGCATCATCCTCCATGGTACTGTCATCTCTCTATCTCCAGATCTCTGGCCATATTCCCACCAGAAGTACCCATGGCCTCCTCTTTTTCTCCCATTACTAGTTCTCTTTTTCATGGCTGTTTCCACCACCTTGGAAATAATCATTTTTAACTCTCTTTCTATATCTGATCTCCCTTTTCCTATTAAAAAAAAAACCTTATCTGTCCTTATTTCTAGTACAATTCCAAAATGAAGACTGACTAGCATAAAATTAAGTACATGAATCCCCAATCAATATTTGTTGAAAATCACTAGATCTGAACAATCTCAGACCCTAGGTTTTGGAACTGGCTATTTGGGAAGAGAAAAAGGCAGGGCTATGACAGTTAATTAAAACATAAACCCTGACAGAAAAAGGAACTCTGCCTATATAGAAACAATAAAGATGGTCTGTCTCTAGTCACAGTATAATTTATGTAGGGAAAAAAGCACACTTTTGGTGGAGAAAGAGGTCATTCACATTTAAAAAGAGCTTTATTAATAAATATTTGTATATGTACTTATTCAACATAAATCCTCTGTTTAGAAAAAAGTATTATAGCTGAGTAAAATGTTCATTTGCATAATAAGAACCCATGGTGCTCTTATATGCTGACAAACTTTTAAATAAAAAACCACAAAGTATATGTTTAACCATTAAATATTCTAACCAAATGAATACTGAGACTAAGCTATTGGTTTTGATAAGCACAAACATCAATACAAACCCATTAATGTGTTCCTTTCCACCACAGCAGCAGGCCTATCTCCATTATCTTGCAGAGTTAAGTAGGCAGACAAGGATGACGGTAGAGCATCCTGCCAGATTAAGAAGTTCAGCAGGTAGGAAGCTGTCACACAGTCGTATGGTTTGGTGCTTGTGCTGAGCTCCAATGCTGCCTGAAATAAGCCTTGTAGTTTCTCCGAATCCTAGAATAAAGCGCAAACTCAGTAACTGTCAAATTAAAGATCTCTTTAATTTAAAAAAATAGTAAATTGTTTTAAAACACAGCCTGGAGCTGGGTACAGTGGGCTCAAGCCTAGAGTCCCAGCTACTCAAGAGGCTGATGGAGGAGGATTACTTGAGGCCCAGAGCTCAAGATCAGCCAAGACAACATAGTGAGACCCCATCTCAAAAAAAACAAAAAAAAAAACATAGGCTGGGTGCGGTGGCTTATATCCGTAACCCCATCACTTTGGAAGGCCAAGATGGGAGGATCACTTGAGGTTAGGAGTCTTGAGATCAGCCTGGGCAACACGGTGAGCCAAAAAACTTACTCTACAAAAAATCTTAAAAATCAGCTGGGTGTAATGGTGCACACCTGTAGTCCCAGCCATTCAAGAGGCTGAGAGGGGAGGATCACTTGAGCTCAGGAGTTCATGGCTACAGTAAGCCATGATTGCACCACTGTGCTCCAGCCTAGGCAATAGAGTGAGACTCTGTCTCTATTAAAAGAAAAAAAAAAAAAAAACACAGTCTGGCATATAATTGTAACTCAATATAAACATTAGTTTCCTTTCTCCCTGAATATAGGTGAGTTTTTTATTACAGTAATTAATGATTATTAATCAGCTGGAAATAATTTCAATTGGGAAATTCAACACTGATAAAACCTTTTTTTAAAACTGCTTCTTTCTTCAGCAAAAGTGTACTTGTCCTGTAGAATTTTGCTATGACTACAGCCAGACTATCTTTACTATTTCTAGACAGGGCAGTTCATAGTCTCTCAGGGCTTGTTTCACCTGGGCATCATATGGCTGCCCTTCTCCCTTCCTCCTTCCTATCCAGGTAGTTCACTGGAGAAAACTGCAAATCCCTTGGGAGGCTGTACCTGGTGAAACTGTGTGTGTGTGTGGAAAACAAAGTGATCAATTCAGCCTCAGAAATTATGCATCAGAGCTCCCACACCTATATCTCACAGAAACATCCACTCACATAGCCTGTCCTAAAGAAGACAGAAGAAAGGACAGTTTGCTGTTGTAGTCACGGAAAGGTACTGGGCTGACAACAGAAGACATAAGTCCTAGTCCCAGCTTCAACAACTGGCAAGCTGTGTGTTCACCAGTCTGGAAGTCAGGGTTTGGCTGCTCAATAATATTCTGATTCTACTAGGATTATTCCCTATCTTGTGTTAGGAAAAAATAATTATATACTCAATTTTGAAGTTGATTATAGGTCTACAAATTTTGATGATGTTTTATAATTTCACAACAGTAGATATCAAATGTGCTGATTTAAATATCTGTTTATTTCAATTTAAATTCTTTACCATTTGATATGTTTATTTTCTATGACCTAAATAAAAAACTTAAAAGTAGTGGCCAAAGTTCAAGTTTAAATAAGTATAAGAAAGAACCAATTAAGCATCTAAGCCATTTTTTAACTGACAGTTAAGCCCCAGAACTGTTTTATTAATCATTAGTAAGAAAGATAATAAATAGCCTTTGAAGTCTAAAATGTCTTTGTTCCATCATCTTAGGTTAATCGACGTAAGTACTCGGTAAGTTTCAGTCTCAGTTTAGCTATTGCTGGTTGAAAAACCAGAAACATCCTCTCTACCTCATTTACACTCAGTTTCTCAAGTGTATGAAAAAGGGAGATTATCTCAAAAAATACAAGTTACTGTAAGCGATGTGTTCTGATCGAACATTACACGTCCAAGGGAACAGGGGAAACCACAGTTAACTAAAATCTACCAATAATCTTGTAAACAATAAAACCTACCACCTCCTACACCTCCCTTTTTATCAAAGCAATAAAAACAGCAAAGCTCACTGATTTGTGCCTTATTTACTTTTTCATATTTCCTCCTTTCCCATTAACCCCGAAATAGTAGAGAGGTATTGATGATAACTGAAAGAAACAGTCCAAAAACATGAGAAGGCAGATGCAAAGCACATGAATAATCCTCAGATTGCTTAATCTGCTGATAGAAAGTTTCCATGCACATACCACATTTATACTAGAAAAGTCCTGATACCTGAAAATGTACAGCTGTTTTTGATAATTTCATCAGAAGATCAAATGCTAAAATTTTCACGTCTTCAAAAGTGCTGGTAAAACATTCCATTAGTGTTTGGAAACGACCAACATCAATATCATGACTCAGCTGATACACTGTATAAATTCTGCCTAAAAATATTTTAAAAACAAAAAGATTTAAAAGTGAACAAAAAGAAATCAATCTTCTGAAGTTATTTGACCAAATTTATAGAAAATAAGTACCAAAAAACCACACTTCATACTTTACCCACGATAGCTAAAACAGTAACCTTTCCATTAATTTATTTCTTAAAATGACAAAATAAGTACTACAGTTCTCCAAATTAAAAGATTTTTAAACCATTCCATTATCTTTCGAAAGATATTATATAAAAGATTCCTAAGTTATTGTTAAAAATAAAACAAGTAAATTTAGAAACATATCTTTTTAAAAATCTTAATAAAACTTCTTAACCTAGAATACAAAGTCCTGGCCAGGCTCAGCGGCTCACGCCTGTAATCCCAGCACTTTGGGAGGCCGAGGTGGGTGGATCACCTGAGGTCAAGAGTTTGAGACCAGCCTGGCCAACATAGTAAAACCCCACCTATACTAAAAATACAAGAATTAGCCAGGCATAGTGGCACATGACTGTAATCCCAGCTACTTGGGAGGCTGAGGCAGCAGAATCGCTCAAGGCCAGGAGACAGAGGTTGCAGTGAGCTGAGATCACGTCAGTGCACTCCATCCTGCGCAACAGAGTGAGACCTGGTCTCAAGAAAAAGCAAAGTCCTACTGTATCTTAGAGTGAACTGACATAGAATGATCAGTATGATGACATATCCTGATAGACTTACTGGGAGTCAAAGATAAAGAAGGAATCTTTTGGCCCTTCAGGGAAAAGCTCAATTCATCGACAAAATGCAAAAAATTAGACTGGCTTCACTCATCCCTATAACAACATGTAGTGCTAAAAGATAATGGAGCAATGCTTACAAAATCCTCAGGGAACGAAGGGATGAAGAACTTTGCCTATCAAACTCTTATTCAAGTGTAAGAACAATAGAAACATTTTATAATATGCAAGAAATTAAGAACTACTTATCTCCAGAAACTCTTAGAGAAAAAGGAATTTCAGCCAACCAAGGGTTGAAAAGAAAAATTATCCCAAAGAATGATGGCAATCACTGACTCCACTTAACTCTAGGATGAAGACTCAAGAACTGTGGAAAAACAGGTTTCATGGCAAAATGTGAAGAACATTTAAAAACATTTCACAAGTGAACTCCTAATGAAAACTGAAAACTTTCTTATGCTTAGTTAATTTGAGGAATATAAATTGGGATACAAACTTCTCATTTAATCTTAATTTACAAGTTAGAACAACCCTATGAAATTTCTAGAGCCTACACCTGAGGTTTTTGTTACTTCCTCAACAACTCTGCTCAGATTTGCTTCTTGTTTTCCAATCTGAGTGCTTTTTATTTTTTTCTTGTATAATTGCTCTGGCTAGAACTTTCAGTACAATGGTGAACAGCAGTGGTGACAGTGGGCATCTGTGTCATCTTCCTGATCTTAGGACAAAAGCTCTCAGTTTCTCACCACTGAGTGTGATGTTACCTGTGGTTGTGTTACAAATGTCCTTCATCATCTTGTCCTTCCTATTTCTAGTTTTGCTGTGTTCATTTTTTTAATCATAAAAGGGTACTGAATTTTGTCAAATGCTTTTTCTGCATAAATTGAGATGATCACATGGTATTTCCACCTTCATCTTAATGTGGTGTATTACATCGACTATTATTCTTAAATTGACCCACCCTTACATTCCTGGGATAAACTCCTCTTACTCATGGTATATAACACTTTTAATATGCTGTTGGATTTGGTTTGCTAGTATTCTATTGAGGGTTTTTGCCTCTATATCCATAAGGGATATTGGTCTTTGGTCTTTTCTTTTCTTTCTTCTTTTCCTTCTCTTCTCCGTTTTCTTCTCTTTTCTTTGATGAAGTCTTGCTCTTGTCACCCAGGCTGGAGTGCAATGGCGCAATCTCAGCTCATTGAAACCTCAGCCTCCTGGGTTCAGGCGATTCTCCTGCCTTAGCCTCCTGAGTAGCTGGGATTACAGGTACCTGCCACCACGCCCAGCTAATTTTTTGTATTTTTAGTAGCGACGGGGTTTCACCATGTTGGCCAGTCTGGTCTTAAACTCCTGACCTCAGGTGATCCACCTGACTCGGCCTCCCAAAGTGGTGGGATTACAGGCATGAGTCACCACACCCGGCCGGTTTTCTTTTAAGTGTCCTTGGTTTTGGTATCAGGGTAATGACGGTCTTATAAAATGAGGTAGGAGGTGTTCCCTTCTCTCCAATTTTTTGAAAGAGTCTGAGAAGGACTGGTGTAATGCTTCTTTAAATGCTTTGTAGATTTCACCAGAGAAGTCACTTGCCCTGAACTTTCTCTTCTTCTGTGAGCCTTTGGAATACTGATTCAATCTCTTACATAGGTCTGCCCACATTTTCTATTTCTTCTCAAGTCAGTAACTGTCATGTTTCTAGAAACTTGTCCATTTCATGTAGGTTATCTAACTTGTTGGTGTTACAATTGTTCACTGTATTGTCTTACAATAATTTTTATTTCTGCAAACTTAATAGAAATGTTCCTACTTTCATTTCTGATTTTAGTTGTTTATACTGTCTTTCTTTTATCTTAGTCAGTTTAGCAAACTTTGTCTGTTTTGTTGATCTTTAAAAAACACAATTTCTGGTTTCGTAGATTATTTTTGTTCTTCTGTTCTCTATTTCATTTATCTCTGTTCTAATCTTTTTGTTTCCTTCCTTTTAAGTTTGTTCTTCTCTTCTAATTGCTTAAGGTGGAAAGTTAATTCAAGATCTTTTAATGTAGGCATTTACAGCTATAACTTTCCCTATAAGCACTGCTTTTGCTGCAATGCATAAGTTTTCGTATGTTGTATTTTTGCTTTCATTCATCTCAAAATATTTTCTAACTTCCTTCATGATTTATTCTTTTATCCAACAGTTGTTTAAGAGCTTTTTTCAAATCTGAAGCCCTTTATGACACCACTGTATGAAGCCACTAACACTCTCCAGCCTCCTAGGTCTTCTATAAATCCCCCTTATCTTCTTGAAATATTTTTCATAGAACTTATCTACAGCTTGTACATACATAATCTACATAATCTTATATCTACATAATATATACAAATTCTATGTATTACTTGTTCATTACTGTCTCCCTTCACTGAAACACAAGCTCCAAAGGAAGAAGCACCTTGTTTGGGACTGTGAATGTCCTCGCTGTTTGACATATAATAAGCACTAAATTAATATTTGCTGAACAAATCCTTTTAATCTAATTGTAGAATTTTTTACCATCAATATTGTGGCATTTGATTCCACATAAGAAAGATGCATGCAACTTATTCTTCTTGGTCTAGGAAAGGCAGAAACCATTTGACTAATCTCAAATCAGTCCTATCACTGAAGTTCTTCAGATGATAAAGAAGGATGAATTTACATCTCCCTTCCTGTACTTCAAAGTCAAGGTTCTTAAGCCTCCTTTAAAAGTAATGCCTACAGTATGGCTTGCTCCATTTGCATTACCTCCCAGTTGTCTAACATAATTACGATGGCATAAGTCACTGCCCAATTACATGCAACTCATTCATTAGAAAGATGACTCAGTGTTTTCATTTTTAAAGTACATTTAAATGTATTAAATTACTCTCTTGACTGAAAAATTATAGGTACTCTTCAGCCTAGTTTTATTTCCCACACACTTAGATGCAGCTACAACTACATTAAATGTGCAGGAAACTTTTTGTTATATGGTTGAAGTAATCAATCACTGTAAGGTAAAAACTTATTTTCTAAATTAAGTTGAAGTACTATTGAAATTATATGAACTGATGGGAGACTCCTGCATTCACTGAATGCTGTAACAAATTACCACATACTTGGTGCTTAAAACCACAGAAATCTATTCTCTCATAGTTCTGGAAGCCAGAAGTTCAAAATCAAGGTGTCAGTAGGGCCATGCACTCCAGAGGCTCTAAAATCTGCTCCTTGCCTCTTCCAGCTTCTAGCAGCTGCAGGCATTCCAGGCCTGTAGCCATATCACGCCAATCTCTACCTATGCTGTCGCACTGCCTCCTCTTTTGTTTGTCAAATCTCTCTCTGCCTCTGTCTTGTAAGGATACTTGTGATGACATTTTTGGTCCATCAAGATAATCTAGAATTATCTCACCTCAAGATCCTAAACTTAAGAATATCTGCAAGGACCCTTTTTCCATGTAAGGTTTGCATTCACAGCTTCTAAGGATTTGAAGTGGATGTGTTTTGGAGACCATTTTTCAGCCTGCCATCCCCACTTGAATAAGGTGATCATATTTCTTATTATAAAAACTGGAACAAGCCAGTATCATCAATACTCTAATAGGATGCCCTGTGAAGAACACCATTATCACCTATGCAACATTCCTGCAAAAATGTACAGCATGAATCAAACCATCAGGAAACAATGAGACAAACCCTGAGACATATTCTTCCAAAATGTTAGTATCATAAAATTAGAAACTTTCCAGATTAAAGGAAGCTAAAAAGAGGCATAACAACAAAACGCAGTGTGTGATCTAGGATTGCTTCCCAGATTATAGGAAGCTTTTTGTTCTATAATATAAAAGGCCATTTGTTGGGACAATTGGCAAAATTTAAATATGGATTGCGTATTCAATTAAAGCATTGTATCAACATTCAATTTCCTGAATTTGATCATTGTGTTATGGTTATAGAATTAATAAAAGACACAGATATAGCAAATATTGCAAAATATTAATAACTGATGAATTGGCCGGGTGCAGTGGCTCACGCCTGTAATCCCAGCACTCTGGGAGACTAAGGAGGGTGGATAACCTGAGGTCAGGAGTTCGAGACCAGCCTGACTAACATGGTGAAACCCCGTCTCTACTAAAAATACAAAAATTAACCTGGGCGTGGTGGCACGTGCCTGTAATCCCAGCCACTCAGGAGGCTGAGACAGGAGAACTGCTTGAACCCAGGAGGCAGAGGTCGCAGTGATCACGCCACTGCACTCCAGCCTGGGCAACAGAGCAAGACTCTATCTCAAAAAAAAAAAAAAAAAAAAAAAGATGAATCTAGGTAAAGCATACATAGCTATTCATTGAACCAGTCTTGAAACTTTGCTGTTGATTTAAATTTTTTCAGAATAAAAACTTTTAAAAACTGATTTTCCCCAAATGAAGCAAGCCTCTTTTACATTAGCTAACTGTCCTCCTGTCAAAAAATTACACTTTGCCCAATAATTTAAAATTAAAAAAAATCAAATGATAGTGTAAAGCTCCCTTGTGCTTTGACCATTCCCTGTGAAGGAGCAGCTGAGCAGGATATTTTCCTGTTTGACCACAGTCAATGAAGACTGAGCACAAGCAAGAAATCCCACATTCTAACACATATACACACATATACCGGGAAAAAAGAATCATTTCAGCAGGGCAAGGTGGCTCACGCCTGTAATCTCAGCACTTTGGGAGGCCAAGGCGGGCAGATCATGAAGTCAGGACACCATCCTGACTTAACATGGTGAAACCCCATCTCTATTAAAAATACAAAAAATTAGCCAGGAGTGGTGGCACGCGCCTGAAGTCCCAGCTACTCGGGAGGCTGAGGCAGGAGAATCGCTTGAACCCAGGAGGCGGAGGTTGCAGTGAGCTGAGATCACGCCACCACACTCCAGCCTGGGCAACAGAGCTAGACTCTGTCTCAAAAGAAAAAAAAAAAAGGAATCATTTATTGTCAAAAAGGAAAAAACAAACAAAGATTCAAAGAGGGAACTGAAATTTCACCCTCTTGAGAACCACACAGAAGGAAAAACAAAGGGTATCATTAAATCAGAATACTTGGAAATTACATCCTCATATTGTCTTTCTGAAACCAGATTGAGGCCTATGAAACAGACAGCATGTAAGGGAAACCACATTTTAACCACAGAGACTCACTGAGAAATATTAAACATAATAGAAGCTATTATTATTTCAAATTTTAAAACTTAAAGAACAGATTGGATACTATCTTAAAACAGCAACAAACAAATTAGGGAGGTAATAGCTGGAACTCTTTCCATAATAAGCATAATCCATGAAAATTATACTTTGGGGTTGGCAAATAATGATCAATGAAAAGGGAGACAGTTTGTTTCTCTTCTGTCCTTTACTGGCAAATTTCATTATGTACAAGCAAGAATTATATGGTAAGAATAAAACCTCAAAGAAAGGCAACAAAACTGAAACTTCAAATAAAGCAAACTGTAGAATAAGTATGTTTTGAAAGAAAAAAAATTATTTCCCCTAACATTATTAAACACTTACCTTCTGGGACATGAAAAACTTCAGCTATTGAGCCTAAAATGGTTAAAGCTGAAAATCTAGTCGAGTAGGAAGATCCAGGAAACAATGCTTCAAAAAGACTGTTACAAATGGATGACATGAAATTCTTAAAAAAAAAAAAAAAAATTACAGTAAGTATAATTACGTCACAATAGGTTATATTCAGAGTATTAAACACCCTTTAAGAGTGGGTGTTTTTGTTTTCAATTTAAAAATAGAAAATTTCAAAAAACGATACTGGTTGTTCACTTTGCTTAATAATTCAGGTTAGCACCCTTGACCATAAGCTATATCATGACTTTAATAAACCCTATATTTGCAGAGTCAACAAGAAGTACAATTTCTATTGTAGCCCGGACAGATATATACACTTTTTTTTTTTTTAAGACAGAGTCTCACTGGGTTCAACAGCCCTAGTCTTAACTGACTCTACCAAAGATCCCTGCATTCATTTCTCAGGTGAAGGACATGCAACCTTGGGGATTTATCCTTTAGGTCCAACAAGCCCTAAGAGTTT
This sequence comes from Hylobates moloch, assembly GCF_009828535.3. Taxonomy (NCBI): domain Eukaryota; kingdom Metazoa; phylum Chordata; class Mammalia; order Primates; family Hylobatidae; genus Hylobates; species Hylobates moloch. The sequence continues at coordinate 81,456,988 of NW_026652290.1, read as the reverse complement.
ATTAGGTTATTAATTCTATTAGGTTTCAAAGAAATAGAGCCATTACTGAAAAATATCCTAGTTAAGCTACTTTTAATTATAAGTAAAACAAGATTCACATTAAAGCACAACAAGGGCCAGGCATGGTGGCTCATGCCTGTAATCCCAGCACTTTGGGAGGCCGAGGCGGGCGGATCACCTGAGGTCAGGAGTTCGAGACCAGCCTGTCCAACATGAAACCCTGTCTCTACTAAAAATACAAAAATTAGCCAGGTGTGGTGGCAGAGGCCTGTAGCTGCAGCTACTCGGGAGGCTGAGACAGAAGAATTGCTTGAAACCAGGAGGCAGAGGTTGCAGTGAGCCAAGATCACTCCACTGCAATCTGGCCTGGGCAAAAGAGCGAAACTCCCTCTGAAAAAAAAACAAGATCATCCACTAAGAAGTATCATTCAAACCGTATTGTCATTTATATGGTTAAATATAGTTCTTCTTTCCTGCAATCAGACTGTAGCCACAATATAGGCAGGGACCACATTTCTATGCTTGGATCCCTAGTGCTGAGCACATTATCCTACATACATACTAATGCTCAGTATATGCTCTAATCACTTTTAATGGTTCCCAGTGAAGCTTCCAAATCCCTTGGCCTATCACTGAAAGCTATCCATTTTCAACTTGATTCTTTGGATTCACTTCCCATTACTCAAGTCCTCCATTCCCCAAGGTATTTTATGTCATTCACATCAGTGAATTCACCATTCCCTAAGTTCTCCCTGTACTTTCTTATCTCCAAGCCTTCATTAAGCTACTACTGGGGGTGAGGGGGGAGAAAATACTGAGATTTTGGAGTCAAGAGCAGGTCTCGATTGGAGTTCTGACTCTACCACTTACTAGCTGAGGAACTCTACACAGGTTATGAACTTCACTGAGCTTCAGCTTTCTCACTAGTTGAGTGGGGATAAGAATGTCATCTCACAGCCTTTTTATTAAAGGTTAAATGAGAACATGGACATCTAACCTTTTATAAATTTAAAAGTACTCTGGTTACTAATATCAGTTATTTAGGTATAAAATAATCTTCATTAGCCTACAAGATGTCTTTTTCAACTAATAGCCTCCTCTTCTCCCCCAGCACTTAGTCTACCGATTGGCACTGAGCCTACCACACACTGTGCATGGCACCCACTCTTATGATGGTGTGACGATTATAACAATATAGTGCCAAGGTCACAACCTCCAAAAGCCACAGGTGTACCAGTAGGGAAAAAGCACAACCATGAGACTGACTCAGATTAAGACTCAAAGGACTAATTTTCAAAACATGCATACCTATAACACAGACCAAGAAATCATGCATACATGAAAATTCAGAATCTCAATCCAAAAAACAGCTTTTGTTTCCAAGTAACTGAGTTTTCACAAATGTCATTTTACCCCTTGCAAAAAGAACGCAAACGAGATATGCATTGTTAAATCTACCAATGATCTAAGAGAAACTACAAAATAACTAGGCTGGGCATAATATCCACAATGATTCATAGTAATGTTTAGAATAGGTAGTATGTCATGCCTGTAATCCCACCATTTTGGGAGGTGGAGGTGGCGGAATCATTTGAGGTCAGGATTTCGAAACCAGCCTGGGTAACACAGCAAGAACCCACATCTACAAAGAATTAATTAATTAAAAAAAATTTTTTTAACTATCCCACACACATACTGGGGACTTCAATACATATTCTAGTCACTTTTAAAATTTTTATTTATTAATTTTTTTGAAGCAGGGTCTTGCTGCTCTGTTGCCCAGGATGGAGTGCAGTGGTACAATTAAGGCTCACCACAGCCCTGATCTCCTAGACTCCAGCAACCTTCAAGCCTCAGCCTCCAGAGTATCTGGGAACACAGGTGCACACCACCATGCCCATCTCAGGGTTGGCTTTTTTTTTAAATAGAAATGGGGTCTTGCTATGTTGCCCAGACTAGTCTTGAAGTCCTGGACTCAAGTGATCCTCCTGCCTCAACCTCCCAAAGTGCTGAGATCATAGGCATGACCCATCATCACTAGTCGCTTTTAATGACTCCCAGCAAGGCTTTGTAGAGAGATATATAGTTTACATCACTTCTTGGCCTTTTAGCTAAGATCAAGTGGAGAGATATATAGTCTACAAAGAGCTTTTTCATTTAATCCTCAAATCAATCTTTTGAGAAAGGTTACTAATTCTGCTTATAGTTGATGAGACTCAAGTCAGCCAACTAGTAAGTGGCAGAATCAGGAGTAAACATGTCTTTAAAGTTCAGGTTGTGACTTCCCAATCTTCGTCATTGAGATTTTAAAAGGTCGAAGCTAATTTTACCCTTTGTATAGAAATATTCTTTGTTTGATGGCTTTTTATCTTTTAAATACAAAATTGAAAACCAAGGGCATCCATAATAATGTTTAGAGTAAGTAGTGAGCATGTCATAGTTCAAATGTATCATTAATCTATTAATCTACCTCTTTCTTAAAATAAATAGGTAAGCTCTGTCTTCTATCTGGGCCTGAGGAGAAAAAAAGGGTTTGCTTCTCAAAGGCTAGATTTGGGGGAAGAACAGTGAAAAACTCAATCTGTTCTGCTGAAAAGAAATTCAAGATTGTCAAGCTAAGCCCTGGCCCAGACTGGAGCTGCTGTACCCAGGTTTCCATCCATTTCATTAACACAATGCCCTAAAATCCAGCCCTACTCTTCAAGCTCACTCCAAGGTGAGACAGACAGCAAGCTCCCTCCACAGCTGGATCACGGGCCAAGAGTCATTAATATCAAGCCTCTGTAAGTCATGCCAATCTAAAGAGAAAACAGGCCCAGCAACAGCAGTCTTCTGCCCTGGAGAGGGACAGAGTTCAGTACTGTCAATTACCCTTCTGTTAAAGTACTAAATTCATCTGGCCCACATAAGTTGAAAGTGACTGAGGTTAGCCCACTAATGTCATTCTGTAACAGTCCTCCAGTACAGCACTGGTTCCATAACCCAGGCTACATCAAGTAGAGTACCAAAGCACCAGAAATAGGTAACACTCAGCTTGAAGGAAAAAAAGCACAGAAACACAATTCACCAAGAGACTTCCATTTATTTCCCTTTAATGCTTATTCATAATACTTTTTAATTTTTAAAAAAACTCTATGTTTAGAAATATTATCACCTACCTTATACTGCTGTAAAGAAACAGAAGGGTGCTGTTTGGTTAACTCATTCTCTGGTTCACGTTTGGATTTACTCCGCTCCAATTTATAAAGTACCTGAGAACTTTCCTGTATCCTACAAAACAACTTTTGAGACAAAGGAAATGAAGCAGAGGTGAGCCACACATTAAATTTAAATGTCAGCCTGAGAGGCAAATTCTTTAGAATAAAACTTCAGGCAAGGAGAGTACTGATTTTTCATCTCTTAATATTTTATAATGTTTCTTTTTGACAGAAAATTTTTATACCAAAAACAAAGTATTATTGCAAAGCAGAATACTGTCATTAAACCACAGTTCTATTTCCTTTAAGTTGGCACAAACCTGAAGATTATTTAGTCATTTCCCTACTTTACCAATTCTTCACCCCATAAATGTGTTGTGCAATTAATTCAAGTTGGATTATTTGATAATGATCATTTTATGAGGTACTTAAAACTATAAAAATGCTGTTACCAAGTTTTCTTAAAACTACCTTAACTCCAGCATTTAGATTTTTTCTTTACAAAACAGAGCCCAAGGTTGATTTACTACACCAAAATGAAAGGCCTTTTGGCCATGTGTGGTGGCTCTTGCCTGTAACCACAACACTTTGGGAGGCTGAGGTGGGAGGACCACTAGAGCCCAGGAGTTTAAGACCAGCCTGGGCAACAGAGCAAGACACTATCTCTAAAAAAAAAAAAAAATTAAATATTAGCCAGGCATGGTGGTGTGTCCCTGTCATCCTAGCTACTCGAGAGGCTGGGGAGGAAGAATCGCTTGAGCCTGGAAGGTTGAGGGTACAGTGAGCTATGATCACACCACTGCACTCCAGCCTGGGTGACAGAGCAAGACTATTTTTTTTTTTTTTGGAGACTGAGTCTCACTCTGTTGCCCAGGCTGGAGTGCAGTGGTACAATCTCGGCTCACTGCAACCTCCGCTCCTAGGTTCAAGCAATTCTCCTGCCTCAGCCTCCCAAGCAGCTAGGACTACATGAGCACACTGCCACGACTGGCTAATTTTTTTGTATTTTAGTAGAGATGGGGTTTCACTGTGTTGCCCAGGCTGATCCTGAACTCCTGAAAAAAAAATGGTGGGGGGAGGGGTGTGTGCTTTTCACTCTGGATTTTAACCCCAAATGTAAGCTTCATGGAATCAGAGAACAGGTCACAGAACGGCCATCATGAACAGATGTGGTAGCCCAATTCCATGACCATTCCCACACGTTCCCAAAATCTGGGCTCTTTTTAAAAACAATTTCCCAAAGTTCACCACTTCCCTATGCCTTCTGATGGGAAATTCTACCTTTTTAAGAAGAGAACAGATCTGTTGCCGCACTCCTGGAGACTGGCTGTTAAGATTGTATGTAGTAAAGAACTGAATCCACTGCATTTCTTCCATGGAAACAATTTCCGTGCTCCGATTACTTTCACAAAGCAAGCCTAATGTATCTATCCTTACCTAAAAAACATCAAGCAATAAAATGTTAATTTTCCAAGAAATAAGCAAAGCCAAAATCACTTGAATTGATTACTTACATAGGCTACAAAACGAAAAAAGTAAACTTCAGTTCACCAATAGGGACCTCAGAAAGGTTTCTTAATCTCAAAGATTCTAGGGTTATTTCCTATATAATTCTTTTATTAAACATGTAAATTGGGGATTTATAAAATGCAACAATCTTAAAGATTTTTATTCCATGGTAATGCTCAGCTTCATTCCTTTTTCTCTTTTTTTCCAGTGACCCCTTTTATCCCATCACCTCACTCTTAAATTACTGCCAGGCACTTCTAACTGGTTTCCTGGTTTCTTTCTGCTCCCACTCTGGAAACTCATGTTTCCACTAATGTAACTCCTTGCTGAAAAGAGAGTGGCTTTGGTTTAGCTTAGTAAAACCAGCTGGTGCCTGAGAACCAACGAAGTCTTTAGCCTAGCATTAGACCTTTCCAAAAAATGTCCAAAACACTCCACCCCTGATAAGCAATGTTGTTAATCATCTTCCAGACCTTGCTCATTTGGGTCCCTCCATTTTGTATGCTGCTCCAAGGCTTCCTCTTTTCTAATCATATCTATCACTTTCCTAATCAAGCACCACCTGCTCTAATCAGTCTCTTCTGAGCCTTCCAAGTGAGTCCTTATGTATTTAAGGGCACATGATGGCATGCTTGTATCTGTATTGTCAGTTCTAAGAGTTTCCAGTTGTTTTATGTAAGTTTTCTTACAACCCCAACTAAACTTTCAGTAGCTTGAAGAAACGGCCTACTGAAAGTTTAGTTGGGAGACTAGGGTTTCTTCTCATTCTCTTTATGAACTCCCTAAAACAGTGCAGGATACAATGTAGGGGCCTCTATATTGAACTGTTACACGAAAGGGATCTACTGCATGTACAAATCCAGGTAATTTTCTTTACTTACTTGGCAATGCTGATGAATTAAGCCTTGCTTTATTCTTGCACCAGACATGAGGTTCTCCCAGGTATCAGTTGCAGACTGAAGATGTCCATGAGCTCTAGCTATTCGCAGACATGCCATCAAAGCTCCCAGAGCCCCCCTGCTATTACAAGACCCTAAGGATGGGAAAGATTGCTCTTGTCCTGAAAGCACAATAACAAAGACCATTACTGTATTATGCAATGACTACTATAATTATCAGCTACTAATTTTCATGTTTCCAATTAACATTTTATTTCAATAAATAAAAATCACATTTTAAACTCATTTCTAACACAAATAAAGTTCCTATTCTAAAATAATCATTATTTAAAATGATTTGTCCCTTTGTCAATCATTTCAAGTAAGCATAATTCTCTTATTGTTAACATAAATAAATCATTATTTACCTGCTAACATTTTTGCTTTTTCCCTAATACCTAGAAAGGGAATCAGGAAGTAAATCACGAAAAAAAATCAGGTAGAGAAATAAACACATCAGTGGCTACAGACTATTATTTCACTAAAAGTAAACACTAAATCTCTCTGCATATTTTAGAGGGGCTGTTTCTCACTAGTAAAGAAGATTAAAAAAGGAACACAAAGAGCCTGCTGGTTTCAGAGGCTAGGACATCAGCCATTACCAAGAAGACAGGGCAGCTTGATAGAAAAAGACAACCTTACTTCAGAACAGATTCCTGAATCCTGAATTTCAGATGGCTTTTCAAAAACTCAGAAAAATTGTCAAAAATTACAAATAATGGCTTATTTTTGCATACGGGAATCAAATTTTCCTGCTACCTCATGGTTACTCTTTGAAGTACTGAAAGTTTTTAACAATTTTAGTTGAAAATATTTCTTAAAATTATGCTGTACGATACTACATTCTTGCTTTGTTAAACAGAATATAATAATTTTAAGATTTATATGATGTGTCACAATCATCACTTTACACATCCTGAATTATGCTTCAATGCAGTGATTCCTGTAGGGTTTGTGAGTTTCAATGGGATGTTTACCCCTATTCTAAGTAACTATCGATGGCTATTTCTTGAGATCATGCCTCTGAATTTTGTCACTTCTCCAGAGAAAAAAACTTGCTACTGCCAAGTTACCTGTCTTTAACCTTGCCTAACACAATTTTTAATTATTGTCTCAATCACTTGAATAAGCACATTATATAAGACACACAAACTTTTATTCCAGTAATACAACAAAATAAATTCAGAACTTGAAAAAATGAATTAAAACCTTGTAATAAAGTTTATCATTTTAAGTGGAATTATTCTTTAGCTTGTAGAAATGACTTCAGCCAAAAAACTCCATTCAGCTATATACAGAAACATTCGTTTCAAACTGAAACATCTATCATTAATCTCTTCCTTTACTATTTATAGAAGTGATATTTAAATTTGAATATGATTAGTATCTGCGTAGCTACCTACATTTAAGCATCATAATTAGAAACTACTAAAACAAAAATGCATTTTTCTTACCAGTTTTAGCATCAATAGAAGTCTGAAGAATGTTTACCATGTACTGTAAGCTTTCAGGGCTGTAACTTAATAATTTTGGCAAGTAATAATCAATCACGTAAGATTTTTGATCCAAGTTTCCTTCACAGAGTATAAAAAGGAGAGGAGAAACCCAAGTCTCATGCCACTGGTCAATCCAAGAACTCTCAGCAGTCTGGGATTTCAAATGACTTTTATGATTTTTAAACATGGTTTCCAAGAGGTCACTTGCATAAGGTACCAATGACTGGTCCCCCATCACCTCTAAGATTTGAGATGGAATAGTTTTATCTATAGCCAAAATATGTTCAACTCCTATGCACTCTACCAAACAACCAAGGCACATGTACTTTCCTTTAATATGCCATTCCAATCGTAGAAGATTCTCAGTCAATTCCACAAAGAAAGGATCAGGGACCAAATCTGCACCTTCCACAGTGAGCTGGTGCATTTGGAGAAGGTTTTTGAACATGATTTTGGTTTGGTGTCTCAGAGCATCCAATGGATGTTCCCAATGGGTATAGACATATTCCAAAAGTCTCCCAACTATACTTGAATTCCCATTCAGACTGTCCGTTAGGCTCGGGGAACTTGATTCAAGGACTTGTATGGCTGAATTAGTCCAGGATGCCAAGATTCTAGACAGAAACATTTCCAGCGTTGGCTCTTTAATCCTGAAGAAAAATGAGCCATGAGCCATTATTGTAAACTGATTAGTAAAAGAAATTTCATTTTATAACAATTTAGACTTTAAAAATATTAAATACAAAGAATGAGCACAAATTTCAATTACTAAATTTACAAGAACAAAAAACTACAAGTAAAGTCAAAACAGATCTCAAATTTGTATATGAATCTTTTTACCTTGTAAAAAATAATCCAGAAAGGAATTCAAGACCAGCCTAGGCAATATAGTGAAACCTCATCTCTATAAAAAATTTAAAAAATTAGCTGGGTGTGGTGACACATACCTGCAGCCCCAGCTACTTGGGAGGCTGAGGTGGGAGGATTGCTTGAGCTCAGGAGTGAGACTGCAGTGAGCTGTGCTCACGCCATTACACTCCAGCCTGGGTGACAGAGCGAGACTTTGTCTCAAAAATAATAATAGTCCAGGAAGGGGCATAGGGAAATTTGGGGGATGATGGAAATATTCACTGTCTTGACTGTGATGATTACACACGTTATTTATTTATTTATTTGAGACAGGGTCTTGCTGTCACTCAGGCTGGAGTGCAGTGGTGCAATCTCGGCTCACTGCAATCCCTGCCTCCCAGGTTCAAGTGATTCTCCTGCCTCAGCCTCCTCGGTAGCTGGGATCGCAGGCGCATGCCACCACGCCTGGCTAATTTTTTAGTATTTTTAGTAGAGACAGGGTTTCACCATGTTGATCAGGCTGGTCTTGAACTCCTGACCTCAAGTGATCCACCTGCCTAAGATCTGCACGCCTGGGATTACAGGGGTCAGCCACCACGCCCGGCCTACACATGTAATTTAAAACATAAGGAAAGCCAAGTGTTGGAGATGGTTGGGGGAATGGGGCTTCTTTGTGATAAAAATATTCTAAAGTTGTTTGAATTAACTTTTAAGATGTTAAAACTTCATTTTAGAAATGTTGATGTTTATCAGACTTGTGAGGATCACTTTAGATTACCTATGTTAAAGTTCTTCATAAATTCTAAAGCACTACACATGTAGAAATTTTTATAGTTTTAAAAAATGATGGTTAAAAACAAATTTCAGGAAAAAAATTTTTAAAGAAAAAGAGATAGCACAGAGAATATTAAAAATTAATTTGAGAAATGCTGGTGGTTGTACAACTCTGTGAATAAACTAATAAGCTGAATTGTACACCTTAAATTTATGAATTGCATAATATATTATAGCTCCAATATGTAAAAAATTATTTTAGTTTTCCTCCTCTATTCATATGTTCATTATTATCAAGCTGTATATATGTTTTGACATTTCATATACACGATCACTTTCAGCCATTATGGCAAAAACACCACAAAAATACAAAATACAGCCTCATGAAGTCAGAAGACCTTCTAATATTGCTGTCTCAGGTTCTTATTAGCAATATGCTCTTAGGTAAGCATTTACTTTTCTAAGCCTCCCTTTGCCCATTTAACAAATTAGATTTCTTATCCTATATAGTAGCCATTTGAGGATCATATTAGATTACCTTTGTTGAAGTTCTTTATAAATTCTAAAATACTATACATATAAAAATTTTTATAGTTTTTAAAAATAAAATTGAAAATGTTAAAAATGTTAGAAATGTTCTTTACAGGTTAACCTGCAGCAATAATTTTATTTATTTTTTTGAGACAGGATCTCACTCTGTCACCCAGGCTTGAGTGCAGTGGCACAATCATACCTCACTGCATCCTCGGCCTCCTGGGCTCAAGCAATCTTCCCACCTCAGCCTCCCAAGTAGCTGAGACTACAGGCGCATGCCACCACACCTAGCTAAGTTTTAAAAGTTTTGTACAGACAGGGTCTCACTATGTCACCAAGGCTGGTTTTGAACTCCTGGCCTCAAGTGATCCTCTTGCCTCAGCCTACTGGGAGGGTAGCTGGGATTAGAGGCACAAGCCACTCCCGCTTTTGGACTGCATCTTTTAAATGTCTTACAAGTGAAACAAAATATGAGATGATAGCATCAAAACTCACTGTGAACTCAAGGTGAACAAAACATGTGCAGTATCCAAGAGCAGGGCCTCCCCACTCTGACCCATGCTCCCATTCTGCCAGTCCAACATGGCGAGTGTCCCCTGACACAGGAATAAGACAGCTGACTCAGAGACGTCACCAAAACAGAGGCTCCTGCAGCTGCTCATAAACCACTCGGGGACGCTGGTGCAGTCCACTGAATGAAGCAGCACACTGCTAATCTGGAAAAATAAAGCAGAGCTAATACACGTAAAGCTTTTAAAACTTTTCAGAGATATTTCAAAATACAAACCCAAACATCTCTTTCCCCTGAAAAATCCTAGGAAAAATGACTAAATCCAAAGATAAAATACCCACAAATGTCATGATTATTGTATTAGTATTAAAGGAAAAAAATTACATCAAGTACGAGAATGATTTTGCTGGTTGGAATGTACTGACAGAGCACAACACATCGCCACCTGCAGGTGGATAATCTTAACAACTGTTTTTTTTGTTTTTTTGTTTTTTTTTTAACAAATGCTTATTTAGAGGTGATTTGAGAAATAAACATCTTCAACTTACCCAAAGATAATTACTTTGTGTGATCTCATAAAATAATGCATATATATTTTTCTAAGGTCAGGTAAAATGATAAATAAGTTTCCATATAATATAGCGAGCAAAAAAAGAAACCTACTAGTGAAAAATACAAGGATTGTGGCCTAAATTATCAAATTATACGTTCTATAAGAAGCAAAAATACTGAACAATTGACTCTATCTAGCATGCTTCCTGTCTAAAGCACATGATTTGGGTCATTCCTAATAAAGAACACATTTATCAGAAAAGTTATTACTGTGTATATATCTATACATTAATATGCATAATTTAACATTAAAAATATCTTCTAAGATACTAATGAGAGATGACACTGAACAAACAGTACTAGAAAGAAACTAAAAGCATGTACATCAAAAATGTTTACAGTGATTATCTCTGTGAGATGGACTTACAGGTGACTGTTACTTTTTGTTATTGTTGCTTTATCTGAATTTTTGGAATTGTCTCTTATTAGAAGAGAAAAAGGTCATCAGAAGGAACCAGACAATGCAAAAAAAATATTCTTTTAATTCACTTCTTTAAAAATATTTTTAATTTTTTTTTTTTTTTTTAAGAGACAAGGTCTCACTCTGTTGCCCAGACTGGTGCAATCTTATCTCACTGCAGCCTTAAACTCCTGGGCTCAAGCGATCCTCCCACCTCAGCCTCTCAAAGAGCTGGGACTACAGCTGTGCACCACCATACCCAGCTAATTTTTTTATTTTTTGTAGAGACAAGGTCTAGCTAAACTCCCCAGGCTAATCTCAAACTCTTGGCCTCAAGTGACCTTCCCGCCTCGGCCTCCCAAAGTGTTGGGATTGTAAGTGTGAGCCACTGCACCAAGCCAAAAATATTTTTTAAACATATTCTAACTCTCAAGAAAGTATAATTCTAAAAAGGAGATGCACTTACCAAACGAGGAATCTTTTCAGATGGGTGAAACATAGCTTTAATAAAAAGAATAATAGCTAATCCAGATGTGCTCTGTACAGTCTGTAATAGATTATCTATTTGCAAAAAAGGAGAGAAGTTTGTGTTAAATAATGAATATTCTGGTAGAGTGGAAAGAGCAGATGCTGAGCAGCCAGATAGGCCTGGGTACAATTTCTAGTCTGACCACTAGGTCTTACGTAAGTTATTTAACATCTCACAGACTCTCTTTTCTCTTCTGTAAAATGGGATAACTCTTAACTGACACAGTGTCAGGTTTAGATGAATAATGAATATAAAGGCTTTTTAGAAGGAGTCTCGCTCTGTCGCCAGGCCAGAGTGTAGTGGCGTGATCTCGGCTCACTGCAACCTCTACCTCCTGGGTTCAGGCGATTCTCCTGCCTCAGCCTCCCAAGTAGCTGGGACTACAGGCGCGTGCCACCACACCCAGCTAATTTTTGTTATTTTTAGTAGAGACGGGGGTTTCACCATGTTGGCCATGATGGTCTCGATTTCTTGACCGCCTGCCTTGGCCTCCCAAAGTGTTGGGATTACAGGCGTAAGACACTGCGCCCGGCTGAATATAAAGGCTTTTAAGCCCAGTATATAAATACTCAATAAATGTGATTCCTTCCTCTCTCCTCTAACACACACTTTCTTCCTCACCAACTATTGCTTCCCAGAACACCTAATAGCAACACCACCTGTCCCCTCCCCTCCACCAATGCCTCTGTATCCCAATCACCATATACATAGACTTTTTCATAAAGAGATTTCAGGGCTTGTATAAAGAATGTACGTTAAGTGCTAATTACAAACTTTGCTAGCATTGACACTGTACCCATAGCAACCAAACAGTTTTGACTTGGTATCTTCTTTTTGTTTTGTCTCTATTAGCCTCTAATATCATGGTGAATTGTTCAACCTGGGGAAAGAAGTAACACTTCTTTATGACATCATAAACTATGTACTAAATATCCACTCGGCCCTTCATCACTGACAACAAAACTGTGACTTTGACTGGGAAAGCTACATGACCAGCCAAAAGCAGGATACTTGCTTCTTCTTCAATCTTCTTTGCAACTAAAGGCAGCATATAAGAGGGTTCAGGCCAATTAGATGTAAGCCAGTCACTTGAGTATCCTGATTAAAAGTAAAGATGCAACTGGCCTTCCTTCTTCCTACCTTAAATAAAGACACATCTGGAGCTACAGCAGTCATATGGCAACCACGAGGCAACAAATGTGGGTGAAAGCCAACCTGCTGAAGATGGCACAGCAGAAAAGCAGAAAATGTGTGGATTGTACACTGCCTATACGTGGGCACTGCCTATACCTGGATCACCTGCCTCTGAACTTGTTATGTGGGAAAGAGGTTTGGTTTTCAGTTACTTGCAGCTAAACACTTTACTGATTATGAAGCTTTAAAATGCTGGAAAAGAATAGTACTGATTAGGTGCCATCAACTTTTCAGAAAAGAAGCTACTTCTTTTTTTTTTTTTTTTTTTTTTGAGACAGAGTCTTGCTCTGTTGTCAGGCTGGAGTGCAGTGGCACAATCTCGGCTCACTGCAACCTCTGCCTCCCGGGTTCAAGTGATTCCTCTGCCTCAGCCTCCCAAGTAGCTGGGACTACAGATGCACGCCACCACGCCTGGCTAATGTTTTTTTGTGTGTGTGTATTTTAGTTTTTTAGTATTTTAGACGGGATTTCACCATGTTGGCCAGAATGGTCTCAATCTCCTGACCTTGTGATCCGCCCGTCTTGGCCTCCCAAAGCACTGGGATTACAGGCATGAGCCATCACGCCCGGCCGAAGCTACCTCATATTAAAATCATGTATTCTCTACATTTCATTAGTTAAAGAATCTTTTTTTCAGACTAACACAGTCCTCTTTTAAAAAGTAAATAACCTCTGAAAAGTTTTCTGTAAGTTATGTCTTAATAAAAGTAACTTTAACTACTTTCCTTTCAATACCTGAGAACCCAGGCAAAAAGAAAAATGGAAATACTAATTGGACAAAATACAGCTAAGACTTTCATTACCAGGGTTAAAAACACAAACAATGAGGCCGGGCGCAGTGGGTCACATCTGTAATCCCAGCACCTTGGGAGGCCAAGGCGGGGGCAGATCACCTGAGGTCAGAAGTTCCAGACCAGCCTGGCCAACATGGTGAAACCCTGTCCATACTAAAAATACAAAACCAAAAAATTAGCCAGGCGTGGTGGTGCATGCCTGTAATCCCAGCTACTCGGGAGGCTGAGGCAAGAGAATTGCTTGAATCTGGAAGGCAGAGGTTGCAGTGAGCCAAGATTGCGCCACTGCACTCCAGTGTGGGCGACAAAGAGAGACTCCATCTCAGACAAAAAAAAAAAAACAAAAAACACAAACAATGAGATGCTATTGTTTTCCAATCAGCCTAGCGAAACCAGAGTCAGTTATTGTTTTTCACTAACAAGAGCTCTAAAGAGATCCCATTAGCATGTTTTTAATTAAGTTACATTCATACATATATTACCATATAGAATGGGAGGTGAAGAGAGAAAAGATAATTCAACTTTTTATATAAATACTTGTGTTAGGTGTCACTTTTTTGTTAATCTTATTATAATAATAAACCACAGATTCCAAAAAAGTGACAGAAAACAAATTTATAGCTTAATAAATTATTAAAAAGTGATCACCCTTGAACCTATCTTCCAAGGCAAGAAATAGAACTCAGCCACCCAGGCTGGGCACAGTGGCTCACACCTGTAATCCCAGCACTTTGGGAGGCCACGGTAAGCAGATCACTTGAGGCCAGGAGTTCAAGAACAGCCTGGCCAACCAACATGGTGAAACCCTGTCTCTACTAAAAATACAAAAAATTAGTCAGGTGTGGTGGCACCCTCCTATAATCCCAGCTACTCGGAAGCTGAGGCACGAGAATCGCTTGAACCTGGGATGTGAAACCCAAGATGAGGAGGTTGCAGTGAACCAACATCACGCCACTACACTCCAGCCTGGGCAGCAGAGTGAGATTCGGTCTCAAAAAAAAAAAAGAAAACAAAAAAAAAAGAAAACCATGTAGTCCAGGACCTCCCTCCATTTTGAGAGGCTGAGTAAGGATACATTCCACATCTCAGTTAAGTATCACATTTCACACACTATTAGTAGGAAAAGCTGATTGGCACTCAATTTTAACTGTCAATTACATATCATTTGTATATAATTTGTTACACTTACCATCGCTTAAAAACTTGGTAAAAATACTCAGCAATCCACACATATTTTGCCATATGGGAGAATTGGAAGCCTTCCAAAGACTTCCCTGGAAATCTTGTACTTTCTGTACTAACACCATTGAAACTCTAATGCCTACCAATAAGTCATTCATCAACTGTGTTTGAACAATATGATTTCCAGCACATTTTCTATAAAGAAGAAAAGACATTATTACAAAAGGAAATTCAAACAAAAGTGTGAACATTTCAATTCTCAGCAAAATACATTCCTCAAAGGCCCAAAATCAGTTTTAAATTATAATAATTTATTCCTCTCTCTTCCATTCCTATAAACATTCCAATTACGTAGACACTAATTGCAAACTTTCAACACCCTTAACTTATCTACATGTCCCTCTTTCTCAGCCAATAACTAACTTCACTTCTTTTAGGGCAAAGATAAGAAATCAAGAATGAATGACAGAACTTGGGCTGGGCGAAGTGGCTCACACTTGTAATCCCAGCACTTTGGGAGGCCAAGGCAGGTGGATCATTTGAGGTCTAGAGTTTGGGACCAGCTTGGCCAACATGGGTGAAACCATGTCTCTAGTAAAAATACAAAAAATTAGCCAGGTGTGGTGGCACATGCCTGTAATCCCAGCTACTCAGGGGGGTGAGGCAGAAGAATCGCTTGAACCCCAGAGGCAGAGGTTAGTAAGCAGAGACAGCACCACTGCACTCCAGCCTGGGCGAGAGAGAAAGACACCATCTTAAAAAAAAAAAAAAAATGACATAACTTACAAACTTAAACACTCTCTCAACGTTGATATATTTCCCTCCCTGGCTTTTTTTTTTTTTTTTTTTTTTGAGATGGAGTCTCCCCCTCTGTCACTCACGCTTGAGTGCAGTGGTGTAATCTGGGCTCACTGCAACCTCCACCTCCTGGGTTCAAGCGATTCTCCTGCCTCATCCTCCCAAATAGCTGAGATTACAAGCAAGCCATCATGCCCAGCTAATTTTTATATTTTTAGTAGAGACAGGGGTTTCGCTATGTTGGCCAGGCTGGTCTCGAATTCCTGACCTCAAGTAATCCGCCTGCCTCAGCCTCCCAAAGTGCTGAGATTACAGGCGTGAACAACTGTGCCCGGCTCCTCCCTGACTTCTAAAATGCCAGCCTCTAGCAGATTTTCCCCTACTTCACCAGCACTCCTTCTCAGATACCTTCACTAATTCATCCTCTTCTCCCTGATCTTTTTATGTTTAGGAATGTCCAGGACTCAGTCTTTATTCCTCTTCTTTTCTCCACCTAATTCTCTCCCTTGCTGATCTCTTTTAGCTCATCAGCTTTAAATTACAATCTACATGCTGATAATTCCCAAATTTTTATCTCTAACCCAGACCTCCCTGTCTAATTCCTTTCTGGTATATCTAACTTCCTGATATTTTTACTTGGATGTCTAACAGACATCTCTAAATGAGTGAACTTATCTTCAACTCCAAATCTGCTGTACCTGATGCATCTTTATCCTACAAAAACATGGTAATCATCCTTGCCACCTCTCCCCTCCATCTCATCTATAAGAAAATCCTGTTGGTTCTACCTTCAAAATACATCTAGAATCAGACCAACTCCACTGCTACATCTTGGCCTGAGCCACTCTCATCTCTCTCTCGGGTTATTGCCTCCTTCCCTCTCAAGTCAGTTCTCAACACAGCAAAACACAGAATAATCCTATTAAGGCAAAAGTTAGGAAAAACAACTTGGTAGTTCCTCAAAAAGTTAAACATAGAATTATCTTATGATTCCACTCCTACGTATATACACAAAAGAGCTAAAAGCGGAGACACAAAGATATACTTGTATATCAATGTTTACAGCAGCATTATTCACAATAGCCTAAAGGTAGAAACAGACCAACTGTCCATCGACAGATGGATTAACACGTGGTCTACACATACAATGGGATATTATTTGGCCACAAAAAGGAATGAAATTCTGATATATGCTATACATGTGGATGACCCTTGAAAACATGCTTGTAATCCCAGCACTTTGCGGGGCTGAGGCAGGGGGACTGCTTGAGCTTAGGAGTTTGAAACCAGCCAGGGCAACATGGTGAAACTCTATTTCTACCCAAAATATAAAAACTGGGCATAGTGGCGGACGTCTGTGGTCCCAGCTACTCCAGAGGCTGAGGTGGAAGGATCGCTTGAGCTTGGGAGGCAGAGGTTGCAGTGAGCCAAGATCCTACACTCCAGCTTGGGTAACAGAGCCAGAGCTTGTCTCAATAAAAAAAAAAAAAAAAGGAAAAATAAATGAAATAAGCCTGACACAAAAGGACAAATACTGTATGATTCATAAGAATCACCTAGAATAGGCAAATTCAAAAAGACAGAAAGTAGAATAGAGGTTACCTGGGGCTACAGGAAAAGACCTTTTTAAAAAAATAAATTTTCCTTTCTTTTGGACACACTGAATTTGAGGTACCTGTAAAACATCCAAGCTGAGATGTCCACAAGTCAACTGTCAACTGATGTCCATCAGTCTACCACTCAGGAAAGAGATCTAACTTAGAGTAATAAATTTGGGAATCCTGAGTATATAGGTGGTGGCTGACACCAAAGTGGACGTTATTAAGCAGTTCAAACAAACAAAATACCACCTTTACACGATGAGCTAAAAAGAAGAGCCAAAAAGGAGAAAAAGAGACAAAGAGCTCCTGCTGTGGCAAAAGGCTACCTTGAGTGAAAGACGATGTACAGGTATTATTTCTCCTCTCTCCCAGAACCTCCTCAAACCAACAGCCATGGGATTTAAAACGTAAAAAGATAAATTCTTAAAGGCAACCAATATGCAACAAGACAATAACAATAGTATCTCAGAAGCTGCAAAGCAGATGGATGAGTGATAACTGACAGCAGAATCAAGAAAAGTGGATACTAAGCCAGGGAACAAGCCAAGAAGCCACTTGATTTGTAGTCCCAAATGGTTCAGAAACTGTTGGCACTACGTACTCCTTGATGTGGAGGTAAATATAGGATTGAAGACAGGAAGACTGAATACCTCCGAGCCAGCAGACAACTTGTTTATCTTTTGAAAAGGTAAAACAGGTGTTTGGAAAGGAAGATAGCACTCACAGATAAGGCAGCAACATATTACAAAAAGAATTAGGTCAATACATGCACAATGCACGCCAAATACTGAGACCTCAGCCTTCTTCCCTCACTCAGCAACCAGAATATTAAAACAATGGTGTGGAAGATTCTTCCATGGCAAATCCAGTACATAAGCAAAAAGATTTAAACATACTGACATCTTTAGGTTTCCCCAAAGAAGAGTTACCCCAAGAAAGAGCCCAGCTAGACTAGCCTACAATAAAACCTGCAGTCAACTCCACTCATAGGCACAGACATTCAAATCAATCCTTGGTGTCCCATTATTAAATATGACTACCCTGGCTGGGCACGGTGGCTCACGCCTATAATCCTAGCACTTTGGGAGCCAAGGAGGGAGGATCACTTGAGCCAATGAGTTCAAGACTAGCCTTGGCATTATAGTGAGACCTCATCCCTATGAAAAATTAAAAAAAAAAAAAAAAAAATTAGCCAAGCATGGTGGCAGGCACCTATAGTCCCAGCTACTTGGGAGACTGAGGTGGGAGTATCACTTGAGCCCGGGGAGGCAGAGACGCAGTGAGCCAAGATCGTGCCACTGCACTCAAGCCTGGGTAACAGAATGAGACCCTGTCACAAAGAAAAAAAAAAAATTTATATACATAGGGACAGATAGATAGATAGACAGATAGATAGGATAGATAGATAGATAGATAAAAAGAAAGAAATACATAATTGCCCAGCCAAGGAACACCAGACTTCTGAGGAAAGCTTCTAATAAGAAATATACTGAACAAAACCAGCAAGCAGAAAAAAGCAACTTGGAAGAAACAGAGACTACGTAAAGATGATAAAAAACAAAAAAACTATCATGAATATATCCTCAGAGAAATAACAGAGGATATTTCACTCACAAAATAAAACAGGATGCTATGAAAAAGGAACACACTCAGGTGAGGAAAAGAGTTCTTTCACTTATTCTCATAACAATTTATTAAATTTTTAATTTTTCTTTTAAATATCTTAATAAAGTGTGAATATAAAATTTTGAATTTATTAAAATTAAGTATCAAACCTCTAAAAAATAAATTTAAATAATTGGGTCTAATATTAATGGAGAAAGGGGCTGGGCATAGTGACTAACGCCTGTAATCTCAACACTTTGGGAGGCTAAAGCGGTAGATTATTTCAGTCCAGTAGTTTAAGACCAGCCTGGGCAACATAGTGAGACTCTGTCTCCAAAAAAATACAAAAATTAGCTGAGTGTGGTGGTGCATGCCTGTAGTCCCAGCTACATGGGAAGCTGAGGTGATACAAACACTTGAGCCCAGGAGGTTGAGGCTGCAGCGAGCTATGATCACACCACTGCACTACAGCCTGGGTGACACAGCAAGACCCCATCTTAAAAAAAATGTAATAGTGATAATATTAATGAAAAGGGACGAAAAGATCACATTTTGAGACTTTTAAATTTTTCTTTGTACAAAGATAATGTACAACTGCAAGTGTGTACACACAAATGCCAACATATAGCACTTGCCTATTTTCTTCCAGGATTTCAATTAAACTCTTCTGCAGAAAATGTAGCACTGAAACAAAAAGAATATGACAAACAAGAATTTAAAACTGTGAACCTCAATTTCAATAAAATAAAATATTTTATATCACTGTTATCTAAAATGATATCATGATATAGAAACAAAAATTTAAAAGGAAGGGGCATGATGTACCTGAGTTATCTATAATGCTCTATTACCAAGAAACTTAAAAGAGCCAGTTCCAAAATGACTCATACAAGCCATCAACTCATGGAACAAAATAAAATAATAGGACTTACCATTTTTAAGCAGATTATTAACACTTGCTCTACCTGTAGAGGATAAAACGAACACTGGTAAGGAGTTTCACGACCAAATTAATATCATTTAAAAACTATGATGTGATGAGAGGGGTTAGCCAGAAAAAGGACTAGAATAGTGCTGCCTTACCCAAGTTAAAGTTCTCCATACAGGAAGAAATATTGTCAATAACTTTCCTATAAGCGTATAAGTCAGTAGTATTCAATTCTTCCTGAAGACGAGAAGTAAAACGGTGTATAGCCTCAGGTAGAAAAAATTCAGGTAGGCTATTTAGTGAGCTAGAAAAAGAAACACACATTAAAAATCTGACAATCTAATAGCCCCAGAATATGTGGAAAGGGGAGAGAATCCTACAAATGTGGGAATACTGAACTAAACCTTCAAAATACAGCCAGAAAATTACAACTCCACACTACCATCACTGGAATTCCCTGGCTTGTCAGCTCGTCTGGTCTCCCTGCTTCCACCTTGCTTCTCTCCCATCTCCCAGATTATTCTCAATAGAGCAGGCAGAGTGACACTGTTAAAACACCATGTCACTTCTTACTAAAACCTCCAACAATATCCTTCTCGGTTAAAGTACTAGTTGAAGCGTTTACAGTGACCTACAAGGTCTCCCAACACAATCTGGCACTACCGTTAGCTCCTGACCTCATCTTTATTTTTTTTCTTTTCTTGATTTTTAAAATGGCATCCATCACAATCCTGACCTCACCTTGATCCTTGTTCACTTAGCTTTAGCTACATGGCCTTGCTCTGTTCTGACATACCAGTCTTTGCTCCTGCTGTTTCCTCCACCCAAAATACTCTTCCTTCAAATATACTCAACAATCATTGCCTCATCCTTTTCAGGTCAATCTCAATTATGTTATCAGACATCAATCTCAATTATGTTATCATGTCTGAGCAGCTATATGAAGTGACCATAATATTTTAAATTGTAACCCTCACCCCATCCTTTATGTCCCCTTTCCTCCCTCCCCACTTTTAGATAGCACTCATGCCATCTAATATCCTATAAATGTTATTTATTTTGTCTATTTTCTATCTTCCCCTTAGAATGTAACCTCCATTCTGGACTGTTTCATTCATTCTATCCCCAGTTCCTAGAAGAGTGCTGAAACATAGTAGACAGTCAATAAAAATTTATCAAATGAGTAAACATATCAATTTTGCCTCAATTAATATAAATCAAAACTGATAGGCTTTGTTTTAAATATAACTGGACAGTTCAAAGTTTTTCTAGACGAAAATAATTCAAAAATGGGAATATTCAGAATAAGAAGTCACTAGAGGGATGACTTAACACTGATATATAATTAAAACACTTTATCAAACTATAGTAAATAAAAGTGTGGTGTTGGTGTACAAACAAATGGACCTAAATCAGAAATCAAACCCATGTATATATGTGAACATACAACACAATAAGGTGGCATTCCAAATATGTGGGCAAAGATGGACTATTCAATAGTTTGGGTAAGTGGTTCCCCATATAAAAAAGAAAACTAAATTGAATCCCTACCTCACACTACATTCAAAGCTTAATTCCCGATGGACGTAAAGGTTGAGCAAAAAAAATAGCATAAGGCCTGCAAATAATGTTTTAAATAATCTTGTATTACAGAAAGCATAAATAGCAAGGTATAAAACTCAGAAATCTACACACACAAAAATTAGCTGAGTTGATAACCAAAATAAAATTTTAATTTTTGTAAAGACAAGACACCATGAGAAAGTTTAAAGTAACAAACGAATGTATTTGGCATATGATCTACAGAGAAGTCTCATAAATCAAGAAAACATCCTAACAAGAAAATGTACAAGGAATATGTAATTAAAAAAAGTCAAATTCCACACATTAAAAAATGTTCAATTACACTAGTAATCTAGGATATGCAAATTATAATGATAGCATTTTCACTCATTAGATTTTAAAAAGTTTAAAGATTGATACTATCCAATGGTGGAAATATATGAAGAAGAAACAAGCATTCTAACTCAATTGGTAGTCTGGGGGAGTACAATTTAACAATATCTACCAAGAATTTCAATAGGCCTAATTTTTGGTCCAGAAATTCCACTTCTTGGAATTTATCTCAGAGAAATACAGATATATAATTATACACATAAGTATATCACTGCAATGGGGAAGTCATTAAATTACTTTAAACCATGTATATAAATCATGTAATATGTACCATATATAGATACATACATGTCATATATACGGTACATTTAAATTTTGGTATATTCATATTACAGAATATTTACAGCTGAAAAAGTAAGGACTGTTGGCAGGAATGTAAAATGTTGCATACGGAAAACAGTATGACAGTTGCTCAAAAAATTACAAATAGTATTACGATAAGGTCCAGCAATCCCACTTCTGGGTATATATCCAAAGAACTGAAAGCAGGATCTCAAATAGATATTTGCACACCCATGTTCATAGCAGCATTATTCACAACAGCCAAGCAGTGGAAGCAACCCAACTGTCCACTGAAAGATGAATGGATGAACAAAATGCAATATATGCATACAACAGAATATTAAGCCTTAGAAGAAAATCCTGTCATATGCTATAACAGGGATGAACCTTAAGGACATTATGTTAAGTGAAATAAGTCAGTCACAAAAATATAAATACAAATATTACACTAATATGAGGTATCTAAAGTAATCAAATTCATGAATGGAAAGTGGCTGCCAAGGGCTGAGCAGGAAATGGGGAGTTGTTACTTAGTGTGTACAGTTTCAGGGCTTAGCAGATGACAAGGTTCTAGATAGAGATCATTGCACTGCAATCTGAATACACTTAACAATAGTGAACTATATACACTTAAAAATGGTTAAGACTCAAACATCGTATGTTCTCACTCACAAGTGGGAGCTAACCTATGAGGATGCAAAGCCTTAAGAATGATACAATGGACTTTGGAGACTCAGGGGAAAGGGTGGGAAGGGGGTGAGAAATAAAAGACTACAAATTGTTGGGTACAGTATACACTGCTCAGGTGATGTGTGCAACAAAATTTCAGAAATCACCACTTATTCACGTAACCAAGTACCGCCTGTTCCCCAAAAACCTATGGAAATAAAAATTAAAATTTAAAAAAAAAAGAATTCATAAAAAAAAAAAAAAAAGGTTTAAGACTGAGGTTTTATGTTATGTGTCTTTTACTACAATTTTTTTTTTTGAGATGGAGTCTCGCTCTGTCGCCCAGGCTGGAGTGCAGTGGCGGGATCTCGGCTCACTGCAAGCTCCGCCTCCCGGGTTCATGCCATTCTCCTGCCTCAGCCTCCCGAGAAGCTGGGACTACAGGCACCTGCCACCATGCCCGGCTAATTTTTTGTGTTTTTAGTAGAGACGGGGTTTCACCGTGTTAGCCAGGATGGTCTCGATCTCCTGACCTCGTGATCCGCCCGCCTCGGCCTCCCAAAGTGCTGGGATTACAGGCGTGAGCCACTGTGCCAGGCCAGAAATCACCATTTATTCATGTACCAAGTACCACCTGTTCCCCAAAAACCTATTTTTTTAAAAAAAGGATTTTATGACATGAAAATATCTCTAAGACATTCTTTAGTGAAAAAACAAGCTACAGAGCACTGTGTAGAGTATAATCTCATTTACAGATATATAAAAAGAATGTAACACATATATGCTGACCTCAACGAAAAGGTCTAGAAAGATAAATATCAAAACAGTAAGTGACAATCTTTACTAAGAAAAGTAAGATAAGCCCTAAACAATGAAATGGAAGCCTTACTTTTTATTTTGTATACTTCTATATAGTTTGAAATTTTTATACCAAGCCTATATTCCTGTGTTATCTGTGTAAATATATATTTAAACCAAGGATAGGACAAAAAGAGGAAAAAACAGCAAGATGACATTTAAACATAACCAATAAATGTAAATGGATTGAGGAAGGAGTAAGCAAACTACAGCCCACAGCCTGTTTATTAAGCCTGTGACCTAAGAAGGCTTTTTATATTTTTAAAAAGTTGTAACTAGGCAGGGGCGCGGTGGCTCACGCCTCCAATCCCAGCACTTTGGGAGGCCGACGTGGGCAGATCACGAGGTCAGGAGATCCAGACCATCCTGGCTAACATGGTGAAACCACGTCACTACTAAAAATACAAAAAATTAGCCAGGTGTGGTGGCGGGCGCCTGTAGTCCCAGCTACTCCAGAGGCTGAGGCAGGAGAATGGCGTGAACCCAGGAGGCAGAGCTGGCAGTGCGCCGAGATCGCACCACTGCACTCCAGCCTGGGCGACAGAGCTAGACTCCGTCTCAAAAAAAAAAAAAAAAAAGTTGTAACTAATCAACGAAAACAGAACAAACCATATGAACTTTATGTGATCTGTATCAGTTCAGTTTTATCAAACCAAGGAAGGAACTTTAGTTACTTTTGGTCAAATTCAACATTTATAACACCGAACTTCCCTTCCTTTTATTCTTACCTTGCCAATACTTTCTTCAAGGGATTCTTTAGACTCAAAGAAAGATAAATGCCTGCTAAAATATCCAAACAACTTTGAATAGTGGGATCACACATGACATTTTTATCTACTTTCTCCAGCAGAGGCACAATCTGTAATACAAAACATTGAAGTAATTTTTCTAATATCAAGTATAGCAAAGTAACATGGTTACAGATACTCTTTAAAGTCTCAATTGCTGGGCACAGTGGCTCACCCCTGTAATCCCAACACTTTGGGAGGCTGAGGTGGGCAGATCGCTTGAGCCCAGGAGAGTCTGAGACAAGCTTGGGCAACATGGTGAAACCCTGTCTCTACAAAAAAAAATACAAAAATTAGCCAGGCATGGTGGTGCATGCCTGTAGTCCCAGCTACTCAGGGGGCTAAGGCAGGAGGATCGCTTGAGCCCAGGAGGTTGAGGCTGTGGTTGAATCAAGATCACACCAGTGCACTCCAGCCTGGGCAAGAGAGTGAGACCCTGCCTCAAAAACATAAATAAAATAAGGTGTCAATTATGTGAAATGTTTTCCATACTCCACTGTCAAGGATACTGATTTAAACACCTATTTCACTATTTGTTAACTTTTTAAACTCATGTCCCCAACTCCCTCTTTACCCTCCAGACCCACCTCCACAGAGACTCACAGATCTGTTAATGGCTTACGGTAAAGAACAGCTGTAGTACTATTAAAAAACCAGTAATACATTTACTTGCTTTCCAAAAAAAAAAAAAAAAAAACTATGTGTGCTCAAATGGTAAATCCTGAGACTGAAAGTATATAGGATATATATATATGAGATATATACTTATACTAGTAAGTATAATCTTTATATTTTAAATTAACTTTTAAATGTGCCTGCTAAAAAGTTTTGAAGATTCATATATTTTAAAATTTATCTCCACAAAAGAGGTATGCACAATTATCTTCTACCTTATCTATTTACGGTTCAATTATGATAGAAGCCTGAATATGGCTTCTATTGCTGCTTTGAATACGAGGATATTATACAATAAACAGAAAAGAAAAAAAAATACTTATTTGTTAATGATAAACTGATATGCAATAATTAGGGGCCAAAAACTGTCAGTGATTTTTTTAAATCCTTAATAGCACGATACTCTTAAAGATGCATCCATGAATATCAATTCAGACTTACCTGTTTAATATAATGGATTTGTGACACTCCATCCGTGAGTTGTACACAATGTAACAGCAAAGCAGCTAGATTTTTCCCTTCCACATCAGCAAAAGCTATATAACATACACAAAGAAAAATTTTTCAATGATTTAACAGTAAGTTAAAGATAACTTTGCCTTTGTTGTGCATTCTACAAAATTTTTTAATTATAAACCAAAGCAATAGGTGGAACACAGTCTGAAGACAGAATTTTAAGAAAATTGTTTTACATCCAAAACATAAGGAAAAACATAAAGATTTTGAATATTACATGCTAGGGGTCCCAGTCATTAAAATACTCTGCTTGCAAACTAAAAAAAAATATATTAAATAAGGGAAACCAGAAGTCCACCTACATTTCAAAGTTTCAAGGTCCTGATGGCAAATGGTCATTGCAGCAACTTGCACTTCTTTCTTCTTCTTTACACCCATTTTAAATAGAATTAATAGTAGTCACTGCAAGAAAGAAGACTTTAAGGCATTAATGTAAGGTTTCTCAACCTCAGCACTATCGATTTTTGGCTGGGTTCATTCTTTGAACAGTATCATCCTATGCATTATGTTTCGTGCATCCCCATCTCTATCCACTAGATGCCAGTGGCACCCTCCTCCCTCCCAAGTTCTGACAACCAAAATATGTCTCCAAACATTGCCAAGTGTCCCCTGGGGAACACAATTGCTCCAGAATGAGAATCACTGTCTAAGAATTTCTGATTTGAAGAAGAAAAATGTTTTAAGCTCAAGTTTATTACTGACTGAAGTTATTTTACCTACTATGACTCAGTCTTTGTATTTTAAAATGCAGCAAACTTTCCTTTTAGTGAACACACACACACAAAAACTAGCATAGTTTTTCCAAAAATAAAATACTTCAAACTAACCTCGGTGACTCATTAGACTAACAGGAGGTACCACCGTGTCCTGATTTCTGCAAAAATGAAAAAAAAATTTTTTTAAATACTATTGAGTTTGCTTCTATCGATACTTAACAAATCAACGGGTTCATAACAGGCTAAACAACCCAGCTCAAAGACTACACAACTACACACTAATAGTACCATGCCATCTGGAAAGAAGTTGCTAGGGAAGTGTCATAGGGCTCTTTTCTTGATGCAGTTAGCATTTTTAGCAGTATTTATGACGCAACTATTAGAGGCTATAATGTAGTACATGTATAAAATAAACAAATCTGGAAGGACATGTTGAATGATGGAATCAGGAATAAAAACAGGTCAATAAACTGGAATAATGAGCAATACGAAATTTACCAAGATGAAATAGAAATAAATGTAAAGGGCTGCATTTAGTTTAGGGGAAAAAAACCACAGAGAGGCTGGAGAGGCAAAACGTGGTTTGAAACAGCTCAACAGCACAAAATGACTGCCAAAAACCACAGATGTCAGCCATATCAGAGTGCACGATTTTATCCAAACAGGCCAGGTGACATGCAGAGCATTAGGTGCAGTGCTGGCGGCCATACTTTAAGGAGCCATAATAAACAACGGAGCTGATTTCTGAAGGACCTAGAGAGCACCTTCTTCAGAGAACAGCTCAGTTAACCGAAGGTGTTTGGCCGGGAGAAAAGTCGACAGGACAAGAGCCTTAAAACAGCTGCTAGACTGTTTTGGAGAAAAAGAGAGCAGATTTATTTGTCTATTAGACAAATAAATTTCTTGTCTTGCTATTAGATTAGTATTACTCCGTCAGTACAAGCTACAGGGAAACAGATTCCAGATCAATACAAAGGAAAAGCTCTATGGTCCCACTAAGGACTGGGCTAACTTTTAAACAAAGAATTTCCCAACACCAGGAATATTCAAAGAGAAGATGACTGAATATTTTCTCTTGGACTCCTGAAACAGCCCCCTAACTGGTCCCCTAACTTCTACACTTACCTCCAAAGAGCCTATTCTGTTTACAGTCATCAAAGCAATCTCTTTAAAAAAAAAAACTCTCATCAAATTGAATTACTTACTCTCTTCCTTAAAACTTTCCAGGGGTTTCTAAATACACTTAGAATAAAATTCAAACTTGAGGCTGGGAGTGGGGGCTCGTGCCTGTAATCCCAGCACTTTGGGAGGCCGAGGCGGGTGGATCTCCTGAAGTCAAGAGTTCAAGACCAGCCTGGCCAACATGGTGAAACCCCGTCTGCACTAAATAAAATACAAAAATTAGCCGCGTGTGGTGGCGGGCGCCTATAACCCCAGCTACTCTGGAGGCCGAGGCAGGAGAATCGCTTGAACTCAGGAGGCAGAGGTTGCAGTGAGCCGAGATCGTGCCACTGCACTCCAGCCTGGGCGACAAAAGAGAAACTCCATCTCAAAAACATAAATAAATAAATAAATAAAAACTTGAGATTTTGCCCTTCAAGGCCCTAAATAATCTGGCCCTGCCTTCCTCCACTCTCCATCTCAAACCAATCTCCTCTTCACCATCTCAAGAGCTTTGTACTTCCTGATGCTCTTATTCCCACCTAAGAGGCTTTAGACTTCCCAGCATCTCTGCCCCTTAATGTTCATTCCACATCTTTGCAAGACTGACTCCTCACCATTCATGTTTCTGCTGTAACATTACCTTCTAAAAGCCTTCCATGACCACTCTATCTAAAATCTCACCAATACAACACTCGTAGACACTATTTCCGTTAATTTTCTTCATAGCACTTACCAGTACCAGAAATTACCCTAATTTGTACATTTGCATATTGTCTGTCTCCCCTAGTAGCAAACTGAATGAAGGTAGCAACTTTAATCTGTTTTGTTCAAATCTCAATTCCTAAACCAGTGCCTGGCACATAGTAGGTGTTTAACAAACACTTGACGAATAAACAAATTAATTAACAAACATTTGTCAGAGATGTTCTAGAAGGGATATATGTCTTTAAGGGCAGGAAGGTGGACTATCTGGTATCTAAAATCCATTCTATATCTAAGTGACATTCTACATCTTAAGAATCTATGGTCTGTTTGGGAAGTAAGAAATCCATACAGTAATGGCAGGTGAGCAACCACTTAACCCAAAATTGACGCAGCTAGGAAAGTGTCGACAACAGAGTAAGTTGTAAAGGGATAGTCAGATCTAGAGGATCTAGATCTAGAGGTCACTTTCCTAAGAAAGTGACCATCGTACAAAGCCAGAAGAGACTGGGAAACGTAACTAGGCAGACTATTCTCTGGTGAAAGGTAAGCAAGTTTGCAGAATTGCTCTTGCAATTCTGAGGGCTACACAAAAGCAGACTCGGTCATTATGCCTGCTCAAATGATGCCTAAACGTGTGTCCTGAAGAACCAGGGTCCCCAAGGGGGTAAATCCCGTGTCTACCGCAAGGCCAGAAGGTGCCCAGTAAATTACACTCCTCCTAGGTCCCACTTACTGCTTCCCTTTAGAACGCTGCTTCATTCTACACCTTCCTGGCTGACTCCCACAAACATTCTCTGGGCGATTTCTGAACCACGCGGAGTCGAGGAAAGACAGTGGGAGAAAGTGGTTAAAGTGCTGTCTCCATGGAGACCTTGGCGACCGGAAATCAGTTTCACAGCCGCCGAATCCTGGCGATACCAAAAGATGGGAATTGGTGTGGCTCGCCAGGCGGCCCTAGCAAAACTGGCCGAGCCGAGCGGTGGAAAGTCACGCGCTGCCGCGGGTCTGGCATGCAGGACACCTGGGAGCCAAACCTCGTACCCGTTGGCGTCTGAGAAGAGTAGCAGGCGCCTAGTCGACTCCCGGAAGCAGGTCTCCTTCTACGGCGTCTCCGAGGCTCGCAACGCGGTCCGCCATCGACTACCGGGTCAGGGCGAAGGGAGGGAGATAGGGGTAACCTGGGGGAGACATCGCGATAATTGACCAAACGCAGCTCCTCCAATCAGGAGTTCGACGAGGCCGTGACGTCACCGGGGTGGGCGGTATCACTTGGATTTGGTTAATCCGCCACTTTACCGTCAGCGCCGCGCGTTCCTCGTGGCGTTGGGGCTGACGGGCTTTCTTGCGCCCACCTCATTCTCTTCATATGCTTGGACGCCTGGGAAGCGCTTTTGTCCCAATCCAGACCCTCCACCTTTCTCCCACTCTGTTGGCCTAGTGCAGAGTCTAGGAGAAAACTACGTCTGGGACCCGGGAACGAGTCCAGGGAGTTTAGAGCCTGCGAGATGGGGCACGGGGTTGGGCGGCGACTGAACGGAAGCCACGAGAAGAATTCGGACTAAAATGAGAAGTGCTGAACCAACGTGTGCCAAAGCGCATTTATTCATTCAATAGATAATGAGCCCTACTGTCAGAGCGTCGCCAGGCGCTTGCCTTGAAAGTTATCCCCTAATGAGGATACATGTATTACGCGGCACATACAAATTGTCAGATGGTTCAGTCCTTGAAAAATAAATACAATAACGGTGTCACTGGGAGCTGCGACAGTGGGCAAGATCAGGAAAGACCTGTTGCTATTATCAGGAGTATTAATTTGGAAAATAGAAACATTTCAGTTCCCTAAACGTTAATGACTTAAGTTTTTAATAATTATTTTCTGAATTTTTTATATCACCTTGCCTTGGTTTTCTTTATAGCTTTACCATATAATGTATGTATCACTATCTTGTTTCATTCAATTTTGACGTTTTTGGAATTGTGTATGTGTGCTCCAGCAATTTGTTTCTTTCAGCATTGCTTTTCTTATACACCTACATAAAAGCAGGTGGCTGTAGTGCTCTTCGCCCAGGCTGGTGTGCAGTGGCGCGATCTCGGCTCACTGCAACCTCCGCCTCCCGGGTTCAAGCGATTCTCCTGCCTCAGCCTCCCAAGTAGCTGGGATTACAGGCGTGCGCCACCACGCTGGGCTAATTTTTGTATTTTTTAGTAGAGACGGGGTTTCACCATGTTGCTCATGCTGGTCTTGAACTCCTGACCTCGTGATCAGTCCGCCTTGGCCTCCCAAAGTGCTGGGATTACAGGCGTGAGCCACGGCGCCTGGCCCGTAATTTTCCACTGTTTAATATACTTCATTATGTATCCATCCTGCTACCTCTTAACCTATGGATTATTTCCAGGTTTTGTTCTAACATTGCTGCTGTGAACTATGTTGTGCATGTCAGCTGGTGAGTGTGTGCAGACGGTGACTATGTTGTGCATAGTTCTCTACCATAATTATGGTTCTCTATCATAATTTTTTCTCACATTTTTGACCCTGACTGATAGTAAGAAATACATTGTAGACTTTGAAACTGTGGACATATAAGTACTCACACATAACTGAAGTAAAAATTTCTTGAAATGCTACTTTACAGGAGCTGTGAGATTTTATTTCCTTTTTTTTCTAAATTATGGTAAAATACACAACAAAATTTACCATTTTAACCATTTTTAAGTTTTATGTTTTTTAAAATATGTATATTGTTTCAGACCTACTAATTATATAACTCAGTGGGTCCAAACCCCTTTTTTGTTCTGACCAAACCATTTTAAAGGGGCAGACACTGCAACTCTTCACCCTACACAGCGAGAGGTGGGCTAGGAGGCAAACATAGTAAACATATGTTGAAAGGTGAAACTACTGTTAAAACTTCAGACAAATTAAACTTAACAGGGTTTAATTGAGCAAGGGGAAATATGATTCTCAAATCGGTCAGCCTCCAGAATCACAGCAGATTCAGAGAGACTCCAGGGATGCCTCGTGGTCAGAGCACATCTGTAGACAAAGAAAGGAAAGTGATGTACAAAAAACAAGTGAGGTGCGGAAGCAGCTGGATGGGTTAGAGCTTGGCGTTTGCCTTACCTGAATACAGTTTGAACAGTCAGCATTGTATGAATAGTTGAAGTATGGCTGCTGGGATTGGCGGAAACTCAGCTATTGTTACAGAAGCACACTCCTAAATTAGGCTTTCAATCTTGTCTACCTACTAAGTTAGGTTATGGTTCATCCACAAGGACTCAAATATAGAAGTACAGAGGCTTTCTCAGGCCGTATTTAGTTCCATTTAATACCGCCATGGAAAAAATAGGGGAATGGAAAGTGAGAGTATAGGGGAGGTACGTTGCAACTTTAAATAGGGTAATCAGGGTAAACCTCATTGAGTAAAGATTTGCAAGAGACATAGACACTTGGTGAAGGGGAAACCTTACATACAGGGGGAACAGCCAGTACAAAGTTTCCAGGGCAGGGCTTGCCTGTTGGGAGAATAGCAAGGAGGCAAGAGTGGCCGGAGCCAAGCGAGGTAAGTAGTAAGGAGTGGGACAAGGGGCTTTGGATTATCTAAGGCTTTCACATCATTTTATGGGCTCTTTCACTCTTAAGTGAAATGAGGAGTGATTTTGAGCAAAAGAATAATAAGATCTAATGTACATTTCAAAATAATCACTGGAGCTACTTTGTTAAGAATAGACTGTAGGTCAGACACGGTGGCTCACGCCTGTAATCCCAATGCTTTGGGAGGCTGAGACGGGTGGATCACCTGAGCTCAGAAGTTCAAGACCACCCTGGGCAACATGGTGAAACCTCGTCTGTACAAAAATACAAAAAAAATTAGCTGGGCATGGTGGTGTGTGCCTGTAGTCCCAGCTACTTGGGAGGCTGAGGCACGAGAATTGCTTGAGCCCTGGAGGCAGAGGTTGCAGTGAGCTGAGATTGCGCCACTGCACTCCAGCTTGAGCTGCAGAGTGAGACTCCGTCTCATAACAGAAAAAAATAAGACACCATAGAACCTGCAGGAAGCCCAGTGAGGCTGTTGTGGTTAACTAGGCAGGCAGGATGCTAGTGGTAGCAGTGGAGACTGGGAAGTGGACAGATTTGGGATATAATTTGAAAGCAGAGCTAACAGGATTTTTTTCTGAAGGATAGAATATGGGTATGAAGAAATGAAAAGTCAAAGATGAGTCCAAAGTTTCTGGCCTGAGCACCTAGAAGGATGAAGTTGCCAAAGTTTACTTGGAGCAGATTTGAATGGGTTTAAAAGAGACTGGGAAGAGAGGAATTGGCAAGATGAAGCAGAGGCAACTCCTTCTAGTCCTTCTAGTACACAAGGGGCAGATAAATGGAATGGTAACACCTAGAGGAAGTATACTGCCAAAAGCAATCTACAAATCCAATGCAATCCCGATCAAAATACCGCCATTATTCCTCACAGAATTAGAAAAAACAATTCTAAAATGGAACCAAAAAAAGAGCCCACATAGCCAAAGCAAGACTAAGCAGAAATAACAAATCTAGAGGCATCACACTACCTGATTTCAAACTATACTATAAGGCCATAGTCACCAAGACAGCATAGTACTGGTATAAAAATAGGCACATAGACCGATGGAACAGAATAGAGAACCCAGAAATAAACCCAAATACTTATGGCCGACTGAACTTTGACAAAGCAAACAAAAACATAAAGTTGGGAAAGGACACCCTTTTCAACAAAAGATGCTGGGATAATTCGCTAGTCACATGTAGGAGAATGAAACTGAATCCTCGCCTCTCATCTTATACAAAAATCAACTCAAGATGGATTAAGGATTTAAATCTAAGACCTGAAACTCTAAAAACTCTATAACATTGGAAAAACCCTTCCTGATGTTGGCTTAGGCAAGGATTTCATGACCAAGAACCCAAAAGCAAATACAATAAAAACAAAGATAAATAGTTGGGACTTAGTTAAACTAAAGAGCTTTTTCACAGCAAAGAACAGTCAGCAGAGTAAACAGACAACCCACAGAGTGGGAGAAAACCTTCACAATCTATACATCTGACAAAGGACTAATATCCGGAATCTACAATGAACTCAAACAAATCAGTAAGAAAAAAACAATTCCATCAAAAAGTGGGCTAAGGATATGAATAGACAATTGTCAAAAGAAGGGCCAGGCGCAGTGGCTCACACCTGTAATCTCAGCACTTTGGGAGGCTGAGGCAGGCAGATCACCTGAGGTCAGGAGCTCAAGACCAGCCTGACCAACGTGGAGAAACCCTGTCTCTACTAAAAAATACAAAATTAGCCAGGCATGGTGGTGCATGCCTGTAATCTCAGCTACTTGGGAGGTTGAGGCTAGAGGATCGTTTGAGCCCAGGAGTTCAAGGCTATAGCATGCTATGATCACACCTGTGAATAGCCACTGCACTCCAGTCTGGGCAACAGAGAGAGACCCTGTCTCTACAAAAAAATTATTATTTAATGACATGATTTTATATGTAATTATTAAGATTCTTTTACATTTGAACGGACATTTGAGTAAGTAAAATTTGAGCTTTTAAGGCCACAAAGAAAAGGCTTTAATTGCCTACATAATTACTAAACTTCAGAAGCAGCGTGACTGACCAGTCAAAAGTAGGTTCTCTTGCAAGTATTATTTTCCATACAGAAAAACGTGATAGTGTCTCCCAGTTTCATAGTCATTTTTTCATCTCCCAAAATTATCACATATGGTACTCTGCAAACAATGCATGGTGCCGTGTATAATTCAGCAATCCCCCATAAAAAAGCCTTTTTGAATAGTTTGGGTTTTTTTTTTTTTTTAGACAGAGTTTTGCTCTTGTTGCCCAGGCTGGAGTGCAGTGGCGCGATCTTGGCTCACTGCAATCTCTGCCTCCCGGGTTCAAGTGATTCTCCTGCCTCAGCCTCCTGAGTAGCTGGGATTACAGGCATGCGCCACCACGCCTGGCTAATTTTGTATTTTTAGTAGAGATGGGGTTTCTCCATGTTGTTCAGGCTGGTCTCGAACTCCCGACCTCAGGTGATCCACCCACCTCAGCCTTCCAAAATGCTGGGATTACAGGCGTGAGCCACTGCGCCCGGCCTGAATAGTTTTATATCTAAAATGAAGCCCAAAAGTATATACTAGACCTATGAATATGAATATTTTGTTATTTAATATGTTTGGCCCCAAGTTAGTGAAAGTACTGTACTTACATATCTATTTATCTGTCTTAAAACAATAAACCTGTATTATCTCTTAGTTTCTGTGGGCTAGAAATTCAATTTGGCTGGATGTGTCTGGCTAGGAGTCTCTCATGAGGTTTCAGTGAAGATGTTGGCTGGGGCTACGGTCACCTGACGGCTTGGCTGAGGCTGGAGAATCAGCTCCCAAGATGATTGACTGGCTTCTTGGTGCTGGTTGCTGACACAAGCCTCCAGCTCCTGTCTACATGGACCTCTTCCCAGCTGCTTGGGCCATCTTACAACATGGTGGCTGGCCTTCCCAAAAATAAGCAAGAGAGTACGAGGTGGAAGAGTCAGGGACTTTAATGGCCGAGCCACAAAACAACACAGCATCATTTTGACAGTATCCTGTTGGTTACAAAGGTCAGCTCTATTCAGTGAGGGAGGCTCTACACAAAGGTGTGCATACCAGGAAGCCAGTATCATTGGAGGGCCATTTTAGAGGCTTCCAACCATAGTATATTAGGCCATTCTTGCGTTGCTATAAAGAAATACCAGAGACTGGGCACGGTGGCTCATGCCTGTAATCCCAGCACTTTGGGAGGCCGAGGCAGGTGGATCACCTGAGGTCAGGAGTTCGAGACCAGCCTGGACAACATGGTGAAACCCTGTCTCTACTAAAAATACAAAAATTAGCTGGGCATGGTGGCACGCACTGGTAGTCCCAGCTACTCAGGAGGCTGAGGCAGGAGAATCACTTGAACCAGGAGGCGGAGGTTGCAGTGAGCCAAAATTGTGCCATTGGACTCCAGACTGGGCGACAAGAGCAAGACTCCATCTTAAAAAAAAAAAGAAAAAAAAAAAAGAAAAGAAAACAAAACAACAACAACAACAAAAAAAAAAAACAAGAAAGAAAAAAGAAATACCTGAGGCTGGGCAGTTTAGAAAAAAAAAAAAAAAAAGGGGGCTGGGCAATTTAGGAAAAAAAAAATGTTTAATGGGCTCATAGTTCTGTAGGCTGACCAGAAAGCATTGCACCAGCATCTGCTTCTAGGGAGACCTCAGGAAGCTTACAATCATGACAGAAGGCAGAGGAAACAGCCACATCACATGGTGAAAGCAGGAGCAAGAGAGAGTGGAGTGGGGAGGTAGGTGCCACTTTTACAAAACCCGATCTTACGAGAACTGACTCACTTATTACCAAAGGGATGGGCTAAGCCATTCATGAGGGATATGCCCCCATGATCCAAACACCTCCTACCAGGCCCTACCTCCAACACAGGAGATTGCATTTCAACATAAGATTTGGTGATGACACAGATCCAAACCATTTCACATAGTAATGATAACACCTTTGCAGATTTCCCTTGCTTCCTAAAATGCACTAAGGGATCATAACTAAGGAATGACTTATTTATGATTTATTTGAATATAATTTCCATAGAGTATCTTAAGGAAATAATAATTTTCATGTTTTCTTACAAAGTTATTTACCTTTAATGACATACATTTTCATGTAAGTCAGCATAGAATTTAAACATAAAACCAGGTTGATTTTAAGAAACATTTTAGATGTTCTTCAAACTTTCTCTTCCTAAACAATCCCTTCCTGAGGGGCTGGGTGCTGTGGCTCACACTTGTAATCCCAACACTTTGGGAGGCTGAGGGGGGCAGATTACTTGAGGTCAGGAGTTAGAGACCAGCCTGGCCAACATGGTGAAACCCCATCTCTACTAAAAATACAAAAATTAGCCTGGCGTGGTGGCAGGAGCGTGTAATCCCAGCTACTTGGGAGGCTGAAGCAGGGGAATCGCTTGATCCTAGGAGGCAGAGGTCGCAGTGAGCTGAGATTGTGCCACCGCACTCCAACCTGAGCGACAGAGCTAGATTCCATCTCAAAAAAAACCCAAAACAACAACAACAACAAAAAACCACAATTCCTTCCCACGTAAGAATATGTAGTGACTGTTATCTCTGTGACGCCACCCTCTTCCTTCCCCACACACCAAGTTCCCACTTGAGTGACCTCGATATTGTCTGAAAGCATTGTCCTTTCATTGACCGTGCTCTCTGCTAGGCTCCATCTCAAATTTTACCTCCTCAGTGAAACCTGACAAGAAATTCCTATTCTCCATCATACTTAGATTTATGTCTCAGTGATAGCATTATCAGTTTGTTAGTTGATAGTAATTATTCTTAGGCTTGTCAATCTTCCTACTGATTTATGAACTTTTCCACGTTGGACACCATCGTTAGATTCCTAGTTCCCAGCACAGTGGCCAACATGAGTAGCTCCGCAAATTGTTGAGTTAGGAATAACCAGGCCAGCAAGTCCTCTGCAGTGGCACTGTGCAATGGTGCTTACTTTACCACTGTGTGGCAGCAAACTACAGAAGTATTTCCACCTTTTAAAATAAAGAGTAGAGCTGAGATGAGTATTCACAAACTATAGTATAACTTGCCAGCTCAGTTGAAATAATATACTGAATTTATTATGAAATACAACTATCCAATAGAAAATTACTTTGTTCATAACATTACTCAATACTGTTTTTAAATTTATCCATATTGTTGTTTGCACTTTTTATATCAAATAAACAAATATTTAAACTTTAAAAGAAAATTTAGTAATAAGTAAAAATAGTTGTAAAATAATATGATCTAAAAATATCAGAACAGAAAATTGTATATACATTGTATTTTCAACTTTATAAAATAATGGGTACTATGAACAAGGTTTGGAAGAGAATGGGTTTGGAAAAGCAGTTTGTCAGGCAAGTAAGATTGTGAGTGAGGTTTTTTCCTTAAATTTTCTTTAGTGTCCTAACATGGGCTTAATAAACCTTTAAGGCCTGTTTTTATAGGTTGTAGAGTTGCTAATTGGAACATGCCCAAATTACCACAAAGCTGGCATTTTTTACCATTTGGATTCCAATACTGTCATCTTAAAGAAAGCCCATGGTCGTGTTGGGCACAGATAGAAAACCATATTGTTAAATTGAGTTTGGCCTCTGTACATATTTTAGGTTTGGCCTACTGTTTTCTCCATACTTAGTTGGTTGTAACCTAACTTGATGTTAAACAGACTGTAGCCTGATCTCTTAAGTCTCAGAGTCTCAGCCGATCACAAGCAGCCAGCTGTTCAAACCAGGTTCAAATAAAGCAAATGCCCAGCTGTAACCAATCCAGTTGTTTCTGTACATCACTTCTACGGGTCACTTTCCTTTTTCTGTCCATAAATGTTATCCAACCATGCCAAAGCCCAGGGGTCACCCTGAGCCTATTACGGTTCTGGGGGCTGCCCACTTTGAGAATCATTCATTACTCAAACTCTGTTAAACTTAATTTGTCTAAAGTTTTTCCTTTAAGCATATAAAAATTTAAAATGCATAGCACCATCTTTGATTAAAATGCTTTTGAAAAGGAAGTTTTTTTCTCATTCTTGTTGCACAAAGCATTCTTGTATCCCCACATTATTCCCCCACTCAAAAACATCTGTCCATATGGCAATCCCAATTCTTAGCCCTCTCCATAGGAGACGAGACTAGTAGCTCACTACTGAGGTTTTTTGGGGACATCTGAAGAAGGAATCCCTGGGACAGGAAGAGATGGAAAAGTTTGATGTCCATTTTTGACAGTAGGATTCCACTCTACCAGGGTTCTGCAAAGGGAGAAGACACTGTATAAAACATAGTTCCAATCTTGTGAAAAAGGTAAATATTTTGTTGGGATTTGTTGTTGTTGAGACAGGGTCTCACTCTGTCATTCAGGCTGGAGAGCAGTGGTTGTGATCACGACTCACTGCAACCTCGACCTCACTGGGCTCAAGTGATCCTCTCACCTCAGCCTCCTGAGTAGCTGGATCTACAGGCAGGCGCCACCATACCCAGCTATTTTTTTTTTTTTTTTGATGTGTAGAGCTGGGGTTTCACCATCTTGCCCAGGCTGGTCTCGAACTCCTGAGCTCAGGCTATCCACTGGCCTTGGCCTCCCAGAGTGCTAGGATTATAGATGTGAGCTATTGCATTAAGTTTTTAATATCCATATTAACTAATATTATCCTGTATGCACACATAAGTTTTCTGGAGCAGAGCAGATTACTGTTATTTACTTACAGCCAAAAACAACCCCATGAATCCCCCATACCCAAATTCTTATCCC
Organism: Hylobates moloch; assembly: GCF_009828535.3. Lineage (NCBI taxonomy): Eukaryota > Metazoa > Chordata > Mammalia > Primates > Hylobatidae > Hylobates > Hylobates moloch. Next base: position 81,418,841 of record NW_026652290.1, on the reverse strand, counting down.
TTAATGATACAATGAGAGGTGGTTGAACAAAACTCTACATGTAAGTAATATGTAAGTGAGGAACCCCCACTCCCCCAATTTAATCTAGGTGTTGATGTAGAAGGGAGAGGCAGCTGTACTTCTCCCTTCTTCCAAGAGTTTCTTTGGAAACACGATAGGAAGATTCCTTGGTTTTTACTTTAACCCTTTGGAATATAAATAAATTTCTTCTGGGGAAAGGTAAGCCCAGTGTCAGCACTTTACCACCCTGGGATGTCTCCACAATCCAGGTCTCATCCCCCAGTGTTAGTCCCATTGTGTTGCTATAAAGGAGTACCCAGGGCTGGGCAATTTATAAAGAACAGAGGTTTATCCGGGCTCATGGTTCCACAGGCTGTATAAGCAGCATGGCGCTGGCATCTGCTTCTGGCGAGGCCTCAGGAAACACAATCATGGCAGGAGGTGAAGGGGGAGCCAGCGTGTCACATAGCAAGACAGGCAGCAAGAGAGAGCGAGGTGGGAGATGTCAGGCTTTTGCATAAACTGAGTAAGAACTCACGCATTACCATGCAGAGGACAATAAGCCATTCATGATGAATCTGCCCCCATAATCCGAATACCTCCACCAGGCCCCACCTCCAACTTTGGGATTATGTTTTAACATGAGATTTGGAAGGGACAAAACGTCTAAACCATATCACTCACGCCTCTTGAAAAGTAAAGGCATACCTCCAGGTTTACCAGGAGGTAAATCTCTCTCCTGAAGATAAATCTCCTGTGGAGATGTGTGTGTTATAAAGGTTTCATGTCTATGCCTAGTAAATCTCTCTTGTGCGTGTTTCAGGTTTCTCTCACTATCTGATCCATAAATTACTGTCCAGGTCCCCAGTAAAATTTGCTTAGAAAGCCCTAACTTGCAGAAACATAGAAGTATTTGCTTCCTGAGTGGTTAAAACTACGCCCCCAAATTTGCATGTTCAAATTAGTGTGACCTTTCACACTTCTTTTAATTTTCTTGTAATCACTTTGAGTATATAAAACTCTTTTTTTTTTTTTTTTTTTTTTGGCTGGGCGCAGTGGCTCACTTCTGTAATCCCAGCACTTTGGGAGGCTGTGGCGGGAGTATCACGAGGTTAGGAGTTCAAGACCAGCCTGACCAGTATGGTGAAACCCCGTCTCTACTAAAAAATACAAAAAAATTAGCCGGGCGTGGTGGCACATGCCTGTAATCCCAGCTACTCAGGAGGCTGAGGCAGGAGAATCACTTGAACCCGGGAGGCAGAGGTTGCTCTGAGCCGAGATCATGCCACTGCACTCCAGCCTGGGTGACAGAGTGAGACTCCATCTTAAAAAAACACAAAAACAAAAACAAACAAACAAAAACACTTTTTTTTTTGCCATTGTTTTGTGTATTTTGATTACATAAGAAAATCAGCCTTGCTATTTATGGCCTAGCCTTGCTTTTGTCTATCTGATGAAATGATCACCACCACCCCCTCTTAACCATACCTGCCAAATCTTAAAATTACTGCTGGTGGTTTCTAAAAATGAAATCCAGTTCCAAAGAATAAAGATGTCTGTGCTATTGAGGAAGCTGAAGGGAATGTTTAAAAAGCAACATCCAAAAGAATTTCCAAAAATATCAGAAACTATACTAATTTTTGAAGAAACAAATATATGGCCCCAAAGGTGATTTCTCTAAAGGGGACTAATCTCATTTGAATGTGTAAACTCTGGGATGTTCTGGTTTTTTTAAAAAAAAATCATATAGCTTTATATAAGAAACAAGTAGATAAAGATGTGTCCTAGTCCTGACCTGATGTCACTAGCACTAACACTCAATTTAGTTAGGTGACCTATGAAGTTCACCCTAGTTCCGCTGTCCTTCCCACCTTGCCTGCAAGACAATGGAGTATCCTTTTTCTAAAATCTGCATTGCAGCATTCCAGGAGTTGCTATCCTATCTTTCCTTTACCTCGAGGTCTGAGCCTCAAGAAAGCCTAGGAACCCAGGCAGTGCCCCTCCACCCACACAGAATTGATCCCGCTTCCCATACTCGGAGCTCTCCTGGACTAGGGAGAACTTCAGTCAGACCCCTTCCTCCAACCCCGGTGATTTTTATTTATTCCTCACAAAAGACCTGTGAGGCACGCAGGGCTGGAATTCTCTCTCTTTTTTTTAACTGATGAAGAAACATGTTCAAACGGAGCAAGTGGTTGGTGTGCAGTGATTCTGATGCTCAGTCCGGGGCTCTTTCTATTATATTCCAAACCCTCCTTTTTATATGCAAATGAGCCAATTGTGGCAGTGACACTTTCCTACAAAATGAAACAATGCCATAATTACAAGGCCTTGGGAATTAATGGCACTAAATGGGTAATTTGGGTTTAATGTTAAATCCTGGAATAGGCGACCCAGGGCCAGAAAGAGAGGCTTTCCAAGTGTCACCTCTGCCATCTGGTGGTCAAATGACAATATAACTGCAACAACTCAGTATGGATACTATCATCATATGAAAGTCACGCATGACCCCAGGGTCGGGTGAATTATTTGAGGGTGGGCTCTGAATTTTAGGGCCTGAGATGAGAAAATAAAATGTTGAACACACAAATAAACGTCAGAGGTTTTCCCCTATATCTCTGCTCAGGGTGAGGAACTGCATAGTTTACAATGGAAGAGCCCATTCATCCATTTATTCAACAAATATTTATTAAGCACTGTCTTAGGTTGGCTTCCTAGGAAACAGATTCTAGGCAGAGATTTGCTTAAGGAGGGTTACTGGGGAGCATTCTTGAGCATCACCCTTGTAAGGGGTCGAGGGAAACAGAACTGGTCAGAAAGAGTTGAACTGGAATGAATTTGCAACATTGTCCTCAGCCAATCTTACTGGGAGCTGTGGTGTTGGCTTGGCAAGGGGACTGAGCCTCTGTACTTCTTTATCCACCAGTTATTGGATTCACTAAGAGCTGTAACAGAGCTGCACGTAGGGGCATGAGTGCCTTGGTCCTAAAAGGGGGTATCTGGGCAGTGCCCTACAGCATCCACTACAGACACTTACTATGTTCTGGGCACCATGCCAAGGTCAGGAGATGTAATGTTGAACAAGATAACATCTCTGCCTTCAAAGGCACCCGGGTGCAGAGGTATAGAAAATAAATATGTGGTCAAATGAATAAAGGAATAAATAAATAAAAGGGGGTTAAAAAACCCAGGAAATACAAAGCAATTGTCTTATAGCTAGAAAATCTATCTAAAAAGAGTAAACAACAAAGAAAGTTCTTGCCGGAAATGTTGGCTCACACCTGTAATCCCAACACTTTGAGAGGGCAAGTTAGGAGGATTGCTTGAGGCCAGGAGTTCAAGACCAGCCTAGACAACAAGGGAAGATCCTGTCTCTGCAAAATAAAATTAGCTGGGCATGGTGGCGTGCACCTGCAGTCCTAGCTACTTGGGAGATGGAGGCAACAGGATCGCTTGGGCCCAGGAGTTCGAGGTTGCGGTCAGCTATGATCACACCATTGCACTCTGGCCTGGGCAAGAGAGTTAGATCCTGTCTCTAAAACAAACAAGCAAAACCTTGTCTTTTCTTTTTATGTTTGAGACAGGGTCTCACTCTGTTGCCCAGACTTGTTTCAAACTCCTGGGCTGAAGCATTCCTCCCACCTCAGCCTCCCAAAGTCCTGGGATTACACAGTGCCTGGATCCTTTCCTTTTATTATTATTTTTTTTTGAGATGGAATCTCTCTCTATCATCCAGGCTGGAATGCAGTGGTGTGATCATGGCTCACTGCAGCCTTGACCTCCCTGGGCTTAGGTGATCTTCCCACCTCAGACTCTCAAGTTGCTGAGACTACATGTGCATGCCACCATGCCTGGCTAATTTTTGTATTCTTTGGAGAGATGAGGTTTGCCATGTTGCCCAGGCTGATCTCAAACTCCTGGGCTCAAGCGATCTGCCCACCTCGGTCTCCCAAAGTGCTAGGATTGCAGGTATGAGCCGTTGTGTCTGGCTCTTGCCTTTTATTAATGGCAGTAAAGAAAGCTGAAAACATTTGGTATGAAAACTGAATTTACCCTCTGCTGATATAAAAACTGAAAAAGAAGAAAAAAACCATCTAGAAACAATTCTAGATAAACACTTATGAAACTTAACCAAAGCAGTGGGAGATTACCTTGGCATTCATCCCCAGTGGAATGTGGCTCCCTTCAGTGCTATCTAAGAATAGGTGATGGGGCTTTCCCTCTATCCTGGGGCCTACACCTGTTCTGAGCTGTTGGGAAGGAGGGCTGCCCATAGGTAGGTGTCATTCCTGGGGAATATTCTAGCTGCTGATCTTGTATTGATCTCCCCAGATACAGCACCTTGGAAAAATCAGGAAAGACAGCTCCTTGGTACGTGCTTAGGTGGAGCCCAGGGAGGTTTTGGTGCTGATTCTGCATGTGGCCACATGATGCACCCCAACCCAATTCTGTTGTCCCACATGTTTCTTTCTCTACATCATTTTTGTTTTTCTTCTTCCCAGACCTGTAGAATCTTTATTTCCTCGCAGGGAAAAGGGAAAAGTACTTGGATCCTTGCCTGTTGTCCCTAGCCTGTTACTTATAGCATGACAATCAACTCCATCCTATGAGCTCATTAGGCTTAAATATTTGAAATGTACAAAACTATTTCTCCACCATGAGTTTCAGAAAAATCATTTGGGGACTTAAAAAACCTAAAATTGCCTTTCTTGTCTCCTGGTTTTGCTGTGGCGTCCGTTCTCTAAGGCAGCGGGCATAGAATTGTACAGAGGCGTTGGGCGGGGCAGAGGTTCACAATAGAGGTAGCTGTTGACAATTCTAAAATCTCTGTCCTCAGAACTTCAAGATACTTGCCCTGAAACAAACACCTCTATTTGATGTCCAGCCTCATACTCCTATCTCTTTTTGCCTCACTTCTTTCTTTTTCTCTTTCTGTTCTTTTTCTTTCTTTTTTTTTTTTTTTGAGACAGATGCTCACTCTGTCGCCAGGCTGTAGTGCAGTGGCATGATCTCGGCTCACTGCAACCTCCGCCTCCTGGGTTCAAGCAGATTCTCCTGCCTCAGCCTCCCAAGTAGCTGGGACTACAGGCCCGTGCCACCACGCCCAGCTAATTTTGGTATTTTTAGTAGAGATGGGGTTTCACCATGTTGGCCAGGATGGCCTCGATCTCTTGACCTCGTGATCCGCCCGCCTCGGCCTCGCAAAGTGCTGGGATTACAGGCGTGAGCCACTGCACCCAGCCTTGCCTCACTTCTTTCTGCCTCTTTCCTCCTCCTGAATTTGCTATACTAACTTATGCACTAAACAAGCAAAAAGTCTGCAAGTCTTTTTCTCTTAAACTCCACTTCCTCCTAGCTGATTAATCATTGAGTTCTAGATAGTTCCATATTTGCTATTACTGCCCCATTTTGAGACACTGTTAACAACCTCCTTTCCCTATAGATCAGAATTTATCAATCTCAGCACTGTTGACATTTTGGATGGCATAACTCCTTGTTGTGGGGGACTGTCCCATGCATTGAGGGTGTTTAGCAGCATCCCTGACCACTCCCCACTAGATGCCAGTAGCACCACCAAGTTGTGATGATCAAACAATGTCTCTAGCCTTGTACTGTGCTAAGTCACATTGGAGCCTGAGGCAAAAGAAAAAAATGTGTGCCCTACGTACATTTACCAAAATGTCACCTCATAAGTTAATAAAAGTTCTACAACAATAAGAAGACTGTATTTACACTATGCTGGAATAAAATTTGAAGGGAGGAAAAAAAGACCCCCAAAACAATTTCACGGAAACTTTGAGGGCCCAGTGCAAAACGAAAATGCAGGTCCTCTTCTTCAAAATGTATTAAGAATTTCAAAACAGTGACAGCAGGGCATTAAACCAAGCATGGAGCCCTTCTAAGTATGGAGGGTCCGGTGCTGCATGGCTCTCAACACCTGGCCCTGATCCATGTCACCCCATCTGTCCACTCGCCTTTGTCAATCCCCATAAATCTGCCTGATGGGGAATGTGACAGCCATGTGGACTTTGGGAACCCCAAGCTGAATGAAAACAACTGTCCCCATTGCACAATAACGCAAGGTCTAAAAACAAACAGCCTGCCTTTATTTAGAATTTTGGGTCGGGTGCAGTGGCGTCTGTAATCCCAGCACTTTGGGAGGCCGAGGTGGGAGGACTGCTTAAAACTAGGAGTTTGAGAAGATCCTGGTTTAGGCCGGGCACAGTAGCGCACACTGGTAATCCCAGCATTTTGGGAGGCCAAGGCTGGTGGATCACCTGAGGTCAGGAGTTTGCGAACAGGCTGACTAACATGGTGAAACCCCATCTCTACTAAATACAAAAAAAATAGCCGCGTGTGGTGGTGCATGCCTGTAATCCGAGCTACTTGGGAGGCTGAGCTAGGAGAATCACTTGTACCTGGGAGGCAGAGGTTGCAGTGAGCTGAGATTGCACCATTGCACTCCAGCCTGGGCAACAAGAGCAAAACTCCATCTCAAAAAAAAAAAAAAGAAAAGAAGAAAAAAAAAGAGAGAGAAGGGCCTGGTCAACAGACCAAGATACCATCTCTACAAAAAAAAAAATTTTTTTTTAAATTAGTCAGGTGTGGTGGTGTGCACCTGGAGTCCCAGCTACTTGGGAGGCTGAGGTGGGAGGATCACTTAACCCCAGGAGTTCAAGGCTGCAGTGAGCTATGACTGCACCACTAAAAATAAGTTTAATTAATTACCTTTTTTTTTTAGAGATGGAGTCTAAAAGTCTTAATTGTTTTTTTTTGAGATGGAGTCCCCCTAAAAAAGTAATTAATTAAACTAGAATTTTGATGGGTTTATCATGGATTTTTTGTATTAACCTTGATTTTAAAATATATTGTATTAAAATGTTACTTCTTTTGATTACTGAGGATTTTGGAGCTTTTTAAATTTTGCACCTTGCTGTCTTGACCCTAATCTAAGCCCTGTTCCAGACACTGTCAAGTGTTTCCTGCTGATTTAGAGTAGTGGTCCCCAAACTTTGATCTGTATCAGAATCACCTGCAGGTCTTATTAAAACACTTACGGCTGGGCCCTGCTTCCAGAGTTTCTGATTCAATAGGTCTGGGATGGGGCTCGAGAATTTGCATTTCTAACAAGTTCCAGGAGATGCTAAAGCTGCTGGCCTAGGCACATTGAGAACCACTACTTTAGAGCCATCCTTCATGTTGTGCCAGTGCAAATGTTTTTTCCAAAATCCAAGGCACTTCTCTGCTTAAATCTCTTCAGCGGGTCCCTATGGCCTATAGAATACAGTAGCTGCTTCTTGGGGGCATACATTACCCCCATGGGCTACCTTTCCAACCTCCCCTCGTGACCTGCACATAATACTCTAGTAATGTGGGACTGGCTGACTCATACACATCTTTTAAGACTCAAATCAGCTGTTATTGCCTCTAGAAACCTTTCTTAACCCCTAGATTATGCTAAATGCCTGTTATTGTCCTCTGATAGCACACTGTATATACCTCTCTGTTAACATTTACAACTTTGTGTGGAATGATTTGTTTGTGTGAATGCCCCATCAGTAGCTGCCCCATCAGACGGCAGGATCCTGGAGGGCCAGTACTGTCTTTATTCCTCTAGTTCCTGTTACAGTGTCTGGCAAACAAGTGCCCCAGTAGCATTTTATGAACTGACCTCAATGGGCCTGAATGCCATTCTGTAGTCTCGTAAAAATGCAGAGAAAAAGGATACCAGCTTGAGCGAGAGTTAGAGATGTAAGTGCATAGGGGTAACAGATGATACAGCTGATACCTCAAGAGCCTTGAGGTTTGAGGGCCTGGCAGACTATTTTTCAATTGTCTATAAGAGTATAATTCTTGGCCAGGCATGGTGGCTCACAACTGTAATCCTAGCACTTTGGGAGGCTGAGGCAGGTGGATCACTTGAGGCCAGGAGTTTGAGACAAGGCTGGGCAACAAAGCGAGACCCCATTTCTGTAAAATTTTTTTTTTTAAAAGAGAGAAAGAGAAAAAAAAAAGCCACATAGTAAAGGATTTTTCAGGTTGTAGAGGTGATGAAGTGGTAAACAGGGTGGCATTCCAGCCATTCCCAGCAGAGGGAACAACATGTGCAAAGACTCAATACAGGAAACAAATCTCCACCTTGGGGAGGGGTAAGCTTTTAGGTCTAGCAACATCCCCTCACTGGTCAGCCTTTCTGTAGATTGTTCTCTTTGCATGAAACATTCTTTTTTTTTTTTTTTTCTGGGCAGGGTCTCACTCATTGCCCAGGCTGGTCTGGAATTCCTGTCCTCAAGTGATCCACCCACCTTTGCCTCCCAAAGTGCTGGGATTACAGGTGTGAGCCACCATGCCTGGCATGAAACACTTTTGACTCTCCTAATTTTTCACCTGGATTAATTCCTTGTCTTTCATGCCTTTGCTAGGACATTGCTTCCTCCAGGAATTAGCCTGATGCCCTCAAGACTGGGCTAGATGAGTCTGCTATACAGTCCCACAATGTCTATCACAGCATTATCACACCATGCTTTAAATTGCCTGTTTGTCGATGTTTCCCTCTGGCTAAACCATAACTTCCTTGAAGGCAGGCATTAGTCACTGTTGATCAGCAGATGTCAACACAAGTGCTTGAAAAATAAAAGGTAGTGTTTGTTGAATGAATAAATGAATGCTGCCAAGCGCAGTGGAGTTAGGAAAGCATATTTTATTTATTTGATGAACATTTATTCTGTACTATTATATGGTAGACATTTCTAAGTACTGAAGGTAACAGGAATGAACAGAACAAAAAGCTTCATGGAGCTTCATGCTAGTGGGGAGAGACAAAGGATAGGCAAATTGTTGTAAAGTATGAAGTCGTCTGGGAGAGAGGAAGATTATTATTTCATGTAGGGCGGTCAGGGAAGATGTCATTCATAAGGTCATATTTGAGCAAAGACCCAGAGGAATTGAGAGAATGAGATACAAATATTTGGCATATAGGGGATACATTGGAAACATCATCAGCAATACTTCTTAAAATTGCCCCACTAATGGTGGTTCCATATTGTGGCTAATTTCTCTCTGCTATTGTGGGTAATATCATGAGGATTTTTGTTAAACTCTCACTTTTATTTTGGCACTCTCTTTAGATACTACCAAAACATCTCAAGTTTCTTTAATTCACTATCAATTTTATAAGGGTTCCTGTAATGGTTAGGAAATCCTTTTGTTTCTAAAGCATTTTGAAGTCATGGACTAACACAAATAATGCCTACTGTCAGTACAGATATTTTATCTGTCGATAGTTGGCAGATCTGGGCAAGAGCGATTAATATGGCCATCTGGACTAATTTTTTTTTTTTTTTTAATGAAGTCTCACTCTGTCGGATTCAAGCGATTCTCCTGTCTCAGCCTCCCAAGTAGCTGGGATTACAGGCGCATACCACTACCCTGGGCTAATTTTTGTATTTTTAGTAGAGACGGGGTTTCACCATGTTGGGCAGGGGTTCATCATGTTGCACAGGCTGGTCTCGAACTCCTGACCTCAGGTGATCCGCCCACCTCGGCCTCCCAAAGTGCTGGGATTACAGGCTTGAGCTACAGCACCCAGCCCATCTAAACTGATTTAATTTCTGCGAGAAGCTTTTATTTCAAGGGTAAATTCAAGCTTGTGATAGCCTAGGCTTCCTGGCAAGTTTTAGTTTTTCTTTGTAAGTATGAAAAATCAGAAAATTAAATCAGGGATGCCCAAGGGAGTCTCTAGTAGGTCCATAAAGGCATGGAGAGTTCCCTGATAGGGGTTAAGTAATGACGGAGTTCTTTTTTCAGCTAAAGAAAGGGAAGGTGGTTGGTTAGTGCTGCAGTAATATGGGAAAGGCAAACAATAACATTTTATTTATTTATTTATTTTTGTTTATTTTTTTGAGACAGGGTCTCATTCTGTTGCCCAGGTTGGAGTGCAGTGGTGCAATCACGGCTCACTGAAGCCTCAACCTCCTGGGCTCAAGCAATCCTCCCCCCTCAACCTCCCGAGTAGCTGGGACTACAGACACGTGACACCACACCTAGCAAATTTTTTGTAGAGACAGGGTCTTGCTATATTGTCCAGACTGAACTTGAACTCCTGGGCTCAAGCAATTCACCCGCCTCAGCCTCCCAAAGTGCTGACATTACAGGCAGGAGCCACTGCACCTGGCCAACGATATTTTATAAAGCTTAGCTGACTAGCTGAAAAGTGATGAGCATTTTCTGTGAATATGGTATGGGAACCATTAAGTTTAGTGGCGACGTTAAAACAAAACAGTAGAAGTTTTTTTCTTGTTTTTGTTTTTGTTTTTTGAGATGGAGTCTTGCTCTGTCACCCAGGCTGGAATGCAGTGGTGCGATCTCGGCTCACTGCAAGCTCTGCCTCCCGGGTTCACGCCATTCTCCTGCCTCAGCCTCCCCAGCAGCTAGGACTACAGGCGCACGCTGCCATACCCGGCTAATTTTTTTGTATTTTTAGTAGAGATGGGGTTTCACCGTGTTAGCCAGGATGGTCTCGATCTTCTGACCTCGTTATCCGCCCGCCTAGGCCTCCCAAAGTGCTGGGATTACAGGCATGAACCACCGCACCTCGCCAATAATTGAAGTTTTTACACATTTTATTGTTGCTGCCCCACAGGCAATGTGGCTATGTCTTGCTTATTCAATGAAATTCTGAAATTCAAGCAATAGGCCTCTAAAGATTACCATGTATTTGAATTATTGCCACTAACATTTATTCAGACTTCTTATGAACAAAAAGAGAAATACAGATTGTGAATCTAGAATCCTGAAAAAAGTATCTTAGTAGATAGTTAATATACCAGTTTATACGTGAGCATGCCTTTTTAAAACATAAACTTGAGAGCAAACAGTCATAGAGAGATTTTTTTTTTTTTTTTTTTTTTTTTTTTGAGACAGACTCTTGCTTTGTCTCCCAGGCTGGAGTGCAGTGGCACGATCTCAGCTCACTGCAACCTCTGCCTCCTGGGTTCAAGCAGATTCTCCTGCCTCAGCCTCCTGAGTAGCTGGGATTACAGACGTGTGCCACCACACCCAGCTGATTTTTGTATTTTTAGTAGAGATGGGTTTTCACCATGTTGTCCAGGCTGGTCTTGAACTCCTGACCTCAGGTGATCCACCCACCTCGGCCTCCCAAAGTGTAGGGATTACAGGTGTGAGCCACAACGCCCGGCCGGAAAGACTATTTCTTTAAGACTAGTCAAGTGCAATAGTGAGAAGTGGGGAAAGTAAAACAAGGAGTTTCATCTGTAACTGTGAATAATCAATTGAGATAAGTCATTATCTTCAGACAAGACGAAATATATTGGTATTAACATATGTACGTAACTATAATTTGCCTAAGAAGATAAGCTCTTCTTTTAGTGTCAGGTGTTTTTTTTAGTGTCAGGTGTTTGGTGAACAAAAGACTGCTCATACAAATTTTGAATTAAAATTTGAAGAGTTTTAAACAAACCTAACTTATTTCTATTTTCCCTTCTTTTATAGGGTGATGGAGCAGCTCTGTGTGTTATTTAATGGTCACTTTAAGAAACTGAACTACTTTAGGTATAAAAAACATCATAACAATTTTTTCTTCTGAATTTGAAGCTTAATTTAGGAAAGGTGACATCAGGAATGGTTAAAGAAGACAAGGGATAAGTTGCAAATATCTAAAGATAAAACTGCCACAAAACTGTAAAAACGGGGAATAAACAACAACGGTTATTAAGAACTTTTTTTTTCAAAAGTAAGAACTTGATCCAAATTCTAATTTTATTCTCCGTTGGCGTATTATTTACATTACAATTTGCAGTTAAGAATGTATTGATATACCTTCATATGTATGCATTTCATCATCTATACAAAGATATGTAAATATGCAAATAGATATTAATTTAAAGGTTTTATAATTTTTAAATACAATTAACATCAGTATAGTAAATAAAACATTGTATATATCATACTCAGTTTGCCACATGACAATATCATAACTTTCTTAATAAACAAACAGAAAATCATACCTGTTGTCTTGTATATGTTTGTATTATAAAATATTATAGTATTGTATTTAGTATAATAAAATATTTATATTAAATGTTAAATTTAACAGAAGTAACCAACTTTTCTTTTCTCCAGATATGAAAGAAAATTAGAGAATTAAAAGCCAAAATCTACTTAGTTATTTTCTTCTCTTTGACATTTATTTAATATTATTCTAAAAAGTTTGAGGAGGCAAAAATAACTAACTAAAAATATAGCATGTTATTCAAATATATTTTCATATTTTGTTAATCAATTGTCAATTCAAGCAATAAATATAACTTAAAATTATGTTTAGTGACCAATGTTTCATATTTGTTTCTCTTTTGTAAACTGTCTGCTTATAAATGCACACAAACATATTTAAATATTAACTTAATTGTTTGTCTAAGGTTTTAAAGTTGGTTAACGATCTGGAGATTATAATTTAGCTAACACGTAAGTTCTTATGATTTTGAACATTGAAGAATTTTATAAAATTAAACCCTTTGACCAGACATTCATTATCATTCCCTTCAGTTGAATATAGTTTTACACATATACCTTTATACTTGAAGCAAGTGGTAATTGATTTAATTTATAAAACCAGTATAGGAAATTTAAGAAGTTTGTATTATAAGAAATTTGATTCTGGTGTTGAACAAACCCAACTATTATGCAGACATTATTTTAATATGGTAAACTAATTTTTACAGACTCTCAATCATGGCAAAATATCTTCTTTTATTTTAGAATTAAAACCTTTTCTTTTTATCTCCTTGCTGTTATGTAGGCTATTATGTTAATATACCTTTATTAGGGTCAAAAATGAGAAACACAATTTAATAACTTTTTCTTTTAGATAGTTTTGACTGCTTATCTAGACTATTATCCTCAAGTAAGTACATAACTGAATGCTTTTTAACAATTAATTAATCTTTAAAGTATCCCAAGAGAAGAAAAATGAGAGGAAAAAGAATAGGAAAAAAAGTAAGGAAGCCGGCTTCAGACAAATGTGAAATTATATTTTGTAAAAAGGTAATTATGTCCCTCTGTAAGAAGAGGAAAGGAAGTTTAGATGTAGAAAAATAAATTCCACATATATACACACAAAAGAGAATGACATACAATGGTTTTGACATAACTTGAGTCCTTGATAATTTTATGGAGACATACAATTAAAATGTCAGGTCTTATTAATTCCCAAAGTACAAAAACCAATAAAGGGATGTTTCCTGGATTAAGCAAAGTGTTCTCTCTTTTAGACAAACAAGACATCGCCTTGTGAGGGTTTCTTCATTCTTTTGTCTTGAGATACTCCTCAAATGAACAATCTTGTTCGTGTCAAAATTTCCCCCAAACTGGCTATTGCTATTCCAAACTTTCCCTGAAAAAATCGTGCCAGTTAGAAAAGTAAGTGTACAAGTTATCCTATGAGGGGAAAAACATGAAGGAGGCAGCTGTTAGCTTGGAAGAAGTTCAGTGTTATACTGAGAAAGCGCCTGAGAGCTGAGTGCTCTGTAAGGATGGTGAGTGGCTAACTGTTTCTCTGGAGCTTGGCCAGAGGACAATTGCTGCTAATCCACAGCTGGACAAAATCTCCCGATTTAGTGCAGGTGAAATTAAACAGGGACGTTCTCAGGAAAACAAAGACAAAGCCTGAGGCTTGTAAAGGGGACCCAAGGAAAAGTTTATTGAAACTTTTCAAACTGGTCTGTGGAGACTTTCGAACACAGCCTTTGAGGCTGACTCAAAGATGAACTTCTTAGACTTGTGGCATCCTCTCCCTGCAGAATTTTCTTTCTATAGATAACATGCAAAATGCTAGTCAAGTTGCAGCAGGTGTTGTTAGAGGGATAGAAAATAATTTTGCCAAAGAACAACACAAATCGGCTTAGATTTGTTTCTTTAAACCCCGGGGAATGTTATTCCAACATAAAATAAAATAAATCCAACACTGGGCTTCAATGAAGGGTTTCAGTGGAATATTAGAGTCCAATTTAACATGTGAAAGTAAAACACAAAGGGTCTTAGATGTGCACATGACTGAGTTGAGGGTCCTGCTCCGTAGTGGTGAAGGCTTCAGGTGAATCTCACTGGAACTTCTATTTGTGTCCATTTCCTCCAGACAAAGACCACCAGACTTGTAGTTGAACTTATATCATACATACACTGAGAGTTAATTTTAACCAGATATTGGGGGAATAAAGGGGAATTCAAGGAAGAAATGAGGTTTTGCTCAGGATCATATGCTATTAAGAAGTGAAGATAATTTTATGACTGGGCATTGTAATGACTCTTTTTTTTTTTTTGGAGACGGAGTCTCACTCTGTTGTCCAGGCTGGAGTGCAGTGGCACAGTCTCAGCTCACTGCAACCTCTGCCTCCCGGGTTCAAGCGATTCTCCTGCTTCAGCCTCTGGAGTAGCTGGGATTATAGGCACCCACCACCACACCTGGCTAATTTTTTGTATTTTTAGTAGAGACAGGGTTTCACCATGCTGGCCAGGCTGGTCTCTAACTCCTGACCTCGTGATCTGCCCGCCTTGGCCTCCTAAAAGTGTTGGGTTTACAGGCGTGAGCCAACGCGCCCGGCCCGTAATGACTCTCATCTGAAAGGAGGCAAGACTACAGTGAGGCTAAAGCTATAATTGATAAAGAGGCGGTGGTCACTCATATTAGCCAGGACAGGGGGATACTTTTGGGACATTTTCATTGTGAAACTTGCTTTTATCTATGCTTAGTCAAAATTTTGCAGTAGTGAGGTGTTTTGTTTTGTTTTGTTTTTAATCTCATCTCATCATGGTAACAGAGTGACCTTGTCTGATATTGATAGTCTGTGAAATTGTTAATGTCCAATAGAACACTGTGGCCTAGCTGTGACAACCAGTGCTAGCTCCTTACAACCCTGAGAATGAGCTGTAGTGCCAGGCTAGTTCTCAGATTTTAAGGACTGTTTTTCTCTTTTTCAGCTGGGAACAATCAACCATGTCAAATGCTTCTGTTCCATCAACTAAGGTTAGAACTGAGAATTGACCATCGGATTTTAATGATGTGAAGTTCATATAAGATTTTTTCCTCCTAGAGTGTTAAATCCAGTTAGACTTAGAACCCAAAATGAAGGATATTTGCATAAAGGCAGTTCAGAGGTGAGACTCTCTCAGGGAGAAGACCCCCAGTTGTCCAGGGATTAATTAATTAATTACCTTTCATTAATTAATTAGTGTATACTTACTGGCTTTCCTTCCACCCCTTCTTCACTTCCCCACTCCCTCCTGTAACCATTTCTCAAATAGACTGCTTGCACCCAAATCCTTGTCTCTGAGATTCTCTTGTGGGAACCTGAACTAAAATAGATTGTTCTTAGACTGGTTTTTTATCAAAGAAAGTAGTTTCAACCACATTACACTTATAATTTTGGAAAGCCTGAGCAACTGTATTTTTAAATTTTTGTTTCTATAAAATATTTTATTACTATAAATTATAGGATAAAATGTCCTATGGACTTAATATCAACATCCAAGAAGATAGAAAATAGAAAGAATAGAAAAGGGTATTACATCAGAGGCTTAGGTTCTAGGCTGGGGTGTGTTTTCACTTGATGCTATAGCCTTGGGCATAAGTATTTATCTGTAAAAGGAACCTAAAATACTTGCCTTACTCACATCACCGACCAACTGTGAGAATTTAAGAATATCATATTTTTAAAAATTTTTGAAAACTGTAAAGCACATATAAATAGGCATTATTGTTATCTGAAATGAATTTTTTGTGTTAAAAGCCATCTTTTGGAAGACTTTGCAATTTCAAAGCTTACTACAAAGCTAGTTATCAAGACAGTGTGGTACTGACTTAAAGACAGACATATATATCCATGGAATAGAATTGAGAGTGCAGAAATAAAACCTTATATTGACAGTTAGTTGATCTTCAACAGGATACATATAAAGAACTTTTTTTTTTTTTTTTGAGACGGAGTCTTGCTCTGTCACCCAGGCTGGAGTGCAGTGGCGCAATATCAGCTCACTGCAACCTCCACCTCCCAGGTACAAACTATTCTCCTGCCTCAGCCTCCCAAGTCGCTGGGATTGCAGGCACATGCCACCATGCCTGGCTAATTTTTGCATTTTTAGTAGAAACAGGGTTTCACCATGTTGGCCAGGCTGGTCTCAAACCCCTGACCTCAGATGATCCGCCTGCCTCAGCCTCCCAAAGTGCTGGGATTACAAGCATGAGCCACCACGCCCAGCCTACAAAGAACTTTTAATGGAGAAAAAATAGTCTTTTCAACAAATGATACTGGAACAACTGGATATCCATATACAAAGGAATGAATTTGAACCCCTATCTCATTCCATATATAAAACATAATGGGGAAAATGAATCAAATACCTAAGTGTAAGAGCAATAGCTCTAAAACTATTAGAAGAAAATAGGCATAAGTCTTCATGACCTTGCATTAGGCAACCATTTCTTAGATATGACACCTAGAGCACCAATGACAAAAGAAAAAGCCGATAAACTGGAATTTGTCAAAATTTAAAAATATTGTCCTTCAAAGGACACCATCAAGAAAGTAAAGGCCGGGCGCAGTGGCTCACACCTGTAATCCCAGTGCTTTGAGCCATTGGGGTGGGTAGATCGCTTGAGCCCAGGTGTTCGAGACCAGCCTGGGCAACATGGCAAAATCCCGTCTCTACCAAAAATACAAAAATTAGCCAGGCAGATCACTTGAGCTCAGGAGGCAAGAGGTCAAGGCTGCAGTGAGGCAGAATTGTGCCACTGCACCCTAGCCTGGGCAGCAGAGCAAGACTCTGTCTCAAAAAAAAAAAAAAAAAGAAGAAGAAGAAGAAAGAAAGAAGGTAAAAAGACAACAGAATAGGAGAAAATATTTCCAAATCCTGTATGTGATAAGGGAATTGTATCTAGGATACATAAAGAACTCTTACAACTCAATAATAAAAAGACAGATAACTCCGGCCAGGTGCAGCAGCTCTTGCTTGTAATCCCAGCAGTTTGGGAGGCTGAGGTGGGCAGAACACTTGAGGTCAGGAGTTCAAGACCAGCTTGGCCAGCATGGTGAAACCCCGTCTTTTCTAAAAACACAAAAATTAGCCAGGTATGGTGGCAGGTGCTGGTAATCTCAGCTACTTGGGAGGCTGAGGCAGGAGGACCACTTGAACCCAGGAGGCAGAGGTTGCAGTGAGCTGAGATCATACCACTGTACTCCAGCCTGGGGGAAAAGAGCGAAACTCTCTCTCAAAAAAAAAAAAAAAATACAACTCAAATGAAAAATTAGCAAATGACCTGAATAGACTTTCTCCAAAGAAGATATACAAATGGACAATAAGTACATGAAAAGATGCTTAACATTGTTAGTCGTTAGGGAAATGCAAATAAAAAAGACAATGACATACTATTTCACAACCATTAGGGTGACTGTAATAAAAAAGACAGATAATAACAAGTATTGATGAGGTTGTGGTGAAAGTGAAATCCTCACTCAATGCTAGGGGGATTGTGAAATGGTGCAGCCACTTTGAAAAACAGTCTGGAAGTTCCTCGAAAGGTTAAACATAAAGTTCCTATGACCCAGGAATTCCACTCCTAGGATATACCCAAAGCAATGAAAATATATGTCCACACAAAAATTTGTACACAGATGTTTATAGCAACATTAATTATACAGCTAAAAAGTCAACAGAACCCAAATAAGTGTCCATTAACTGCTGAATGGATAAACAAACTGTGATCCATCCATATAATGGAATATTATTTAACCATAAAAAGGAATGTATTACTGATAAATTCTACAACATGAATAAACCTTAAAAATAATAGCTAAGTGAAAAATCCAGTCACAAAAGACAACATATTATACGGTTCAATTTCTATGAAATACCCAGAATAGGCAAACTGATAGCAGCAGGAAGTGGATTAGTGGTTGCCTAGGGTTGAGGGGAATAGGAGGATTAAGAGGTGATGGTTAAAGTATACAAGGTTTCTTTTTAGGTTGATGAAAATGTTCTAAGATTGATTGTGATAGTGGTTGCACACTTCTGTTAATATACTAAAAACTATTAAATTATACACTTTAAAGAGGTGAATTGTGTAGTATATGAGTGGTATCTCATCAAAGCCACTATAAAAAAGTCTTCCAAAAGACTATTAGGAAAACATGAAAGTTTGGAAAAAGTTGTGCTGTTTTTATTCTAGTTGAAAATTTAAAACCATCTAACTGTACAATAATAAATGCTTAAATACATTAGGATAAAGTCTTAGGATGGACTATTAACCAATCATGAAAAACATTTTCAAATAATACTTAATGACAAGGAAAATGCTCACAATAATGTTAACTATAAAAGCCTGATAAAAGTAAGAATTCAGCATAATCCCATATTTTAAGGGAAATAAGTATATGTATAGAAAAAAGACTGAAAGGCAACAAAATGTTAAAGTGTTTATGAAGATTGCCTGTGGTTAATTTAGGTTATCTTTGTTCTTTCTATCTTTTTATATTTTCCAGTAAAAATGAGTTTATATTGCAGTAGAATCAGGAAACAAAATATTGTGATGCAAATATGGCTATGGGACTCTTAAGAAAAAGGTTTTTATATTGATTTGAGTATATAACAGAGTAACATAGCACTAAAGTTCAAAGTACAAGGCCACCATATGAATTTGATTAAGTAAAGGACAAGAATTATTGAAAACAAGGATGCAAGTAATTACTTTTTCATTTTGATTGTTCAAAATGTTGCTGCCAAGTTATCTCACGTTATTTCAGCTAAGCTCAGAGAGACCCCAACCTCCTGAGTTGAGCATGTCATTGGCTGTTCTGTTCCTACACATTGCCCTCTTGCATTTTTTCATTTCCCTGGCTTCAACTGCCTAGTCCTCCTAACCTTAACTCTTGGGATCGTCCTGCTGTGTATCTCCTATTTTTCAAATAAATGCTTTATGCAAGTTTCTAATACCCACCAAATACACTAGTATTGTACTTCATTCAGTACAGTGCAATCAAACACAGGTTGAGTATTCTTTATCTAAAGTGCTTGGGACTGGAAGTGTTGCAGGGTTGGGAATTTTTTGGATTTTGGAATATATGCATGTACATAATGAGATATCTTGGGGATGTGACCCAAGTCTAAACATGAAATACACTTATGTTTCACATATACCTTATATACATAGGCTGAACGTTAATTTTATACAATATTTTAATTTAATAAGATATTTAAAATAACTTATACAATATTTCAAATGCATGAAACAAAGTTGGTTTACATTGGACTATCAGAAAGCAAAGTTGGCTCAATCTCAGTTACCTGTATGGACAATCTGTGGCTGTTTGGCATCACCATCATTCCTGACTCTGAATTTATATGCTACCGGCAAGCAATCACTTTCTTATACTTATTTTTACATACTTATTTAATAGGAAAAAAATGCCATGTCACTAATACAGTGAAAAAAATGATGTGTTCAGGGTAACTAAGGAGTACAGTAGCCTTACCAGAATACCTGGGTCAGCTGTGAAACAACAGCAACAACAAACAATGGTGGGCTTTCGGCCTCCACCTGCTATGCTGTGTTTGATTAAAGGTTACTGTACACTGTATTTTATTGTTTTTTAGGTGAGAAGAAACATTAGAACCAGTTGAGGGACCAGGAAGTGGCTTTCTAGTAATGAGGAGACCTTTTGCTGGATGGTTTTTTAAAAAATATTATCCCCAGAGTCATCTACTTTATTGACAATGGTTTTTGTCTTAGAAGTTCCTCTTCAGGCCGGGCGCGGTGGCTCACGCTTGTAATCCCAGCACTTTGGGAGGCCGAGGCAGGCGGATCACGAGGTTAGGAGATCAAGACCATGGTGAAACCCTGTCTCTACTAAAAATATAAAAAAATCAGCCGTGCGTGGTGGCGGGCGCCTGTAGTCCCAGCTACTCGGAGAGGCTGAGGCAGGAGAATGGCGTGAACCCGGGAGGCGGAGCTTGCAGTGAGCCGAGATCGCGCCACTGCACTCCAGCCTGGGCGGCAGAGCGAGACTCCACCTCAAAAAAAAAAAAAAAAAAAAAAAAAAAGAAGTTCCTCTTCAATTTTATAAGCGAACACAATTTTTGTTCTCTTATGAATGCACTCTACTCTAGTCCTTTAATAAACCCATCATGATTTTCCACCATGTCACATGTCACTTGGCACTTATTCTGTAGTGTTAACAATGTCATCTTCATTGTCACCATTGTCACGATCACCTTGATTCAGAACCATTTCAGCTATTTCACCATCGGTCAATGAATAAACAGCTGAAGCCTCATTATCGATGTTAAAAACTTCTTCAATATCCACTTCTTCTAGCTTACTGCTGGCCTCTGAAGGTATATTTTTTACATATGAAAAGAGGTTGGACATGGTATTTTTCTCACCTGACATAGAGAATCTTTCAAAGTCATCACCTTGTTCATTATTGCCAAACGTAGTCACAGGCCAGAGGTTGTGCCAGGCATGAACAACCTGGTCTCTAGCCGCTGTGTTCCAACCCCTGGCAACAACATATATGGCATCCTTCATGCTCAATTCCTTTTGAAAATCTTCCACATCCACGCCTCTGTTCACTGCTGCTAGCATGCAGTTCAAAAAAGTATTTTTATGTTTACTATGCATTGATCTAAGGACACTCTGGTCATATGGCTGAATTAATAAAGTTACATTTGGGAAATGTGGAAAGCACATTTAGAAAGTGCATGGCATAAACATTATTTTTGATGAGATTTTTAACTAGAGGATGAGCAGAAGAGTTGTCAAGGAATAACAAAATCTTGCAGTTGTCATCCAATCTGGCTTTCCTGAAGCCAGCATGAGCCGCTGGTACAAAATGTTTATGAAACTAATCAGAAAAGAAGTCCCTGGCAATCCATGCCTTTTTGTTAGCATAAAGGACTGGTAAGAAATTCACTCTTTGAAAACAGTGAGGAGTCAAGCTCTTGCCTGTCATGCAAGTTTACACTCATGTAGGCCTGCTGCATTAGCAGATCCCAGCACAGTTATTCTTTCTGTGGCATGCTTAATTCTTTTAGGGTCTGTCTCATCAGCTGTGGTCAGTGTCTGACTGGGGTAGCAACACCAAAACAGTGATGTTTCATGAGCATTGTAGAATTTTCTGGCATCAGATTTTTTTTTTTTTGAGTCAGGGTCTCACTCTGTTGCCCAGGCTGGAGTGCAGTGGCATAGTCTCTGCTCACTGCAGCCTTCACCTCCAGGGCTCAAGCAATCCTCCCTCCTTGGTCCACTGAGTAGCTGGGATTACAGGCGTGTGCCATTATGCCTGGTTAAGTTTTGTATTTTTTTTCAGAGATGGGGTTTTGCCATGTTGCCCAGGCTGGTCTCAAACTCCTGGGCTCAAGTGACCCTCCCACCTTGGCCTTCCAAAGTGCTGGGATTACAGGCATGAGCCACTGTGCCCAGCCCTGGCATCAGATTTTTATCAGTGATGACTTTTGCAAATTCGTCAGTGAACTTCACTGCTTTGTAGATCAGCAGATGCTTCATCACCAAAGATCTTAAAAAATTTAATGCTGTGTCTTTTCTTAAATTTCTGCAACCTGCCTGTTTAATATTCAGAGTTCACTTCAATTTTCAGTTCACTGTGATAGATCTTTGCTTGTTTTATGATCAGCATTACTATTAAGTGGCATGTGTTCACGGAAACACTTATGGGTTCAGCCTTTCAATATGTGATTGAGATCTTAATTTTTAGCTTTATGGAGTGTTTTTTAAAATTTTTCATTAACTTCAGTTCATCACTTTCTAACAGTTTATCCTTCTGTTTCTTCAGGTCGTATATGGTGTTCATTCCAACACTATACTCTTCCATGAGATATTTCACACACTCTCATGCAGTTTTTCCAATGGTTTGAATCTTGGTGCTATAGATAAACACAAAGGCATCCTCTTTTTCTTATCACTGTTACCCCGGGGTACCTGCAGGCCTTGTTTACATTTGCAACAATAACTTTACACCACAGAGCAGAGAATGAAAAAACAAAAACAAAAACAAAACCACCATGAGTATTGCACATAGATCTTGGCTCCATGTGGGGCATTGTGGGAAACCTGCTATTGGAATGTTCAACCTGAACATGTGCCATTTAATTACTCTTTGTGGGTATATTTGCATGGGGGAATCTGTGTGTGCACAGAAAAGTTATATCATACCTGAAGAGGGCTGGGAGGGTCGTTTTCCCTTGGGGATGCTAAATAAACTGTGTTGTATGCCTGCATTTTGTCTGAGACTCATAACATGAGGTCAGTTGTGGAATTTTCTATTTCTGATGTCACGCTGGCATGCAAAAACTTTCAGATTTTGGAGCATTTAGGATTTTGGATTTTCCATTTACAGATGCTCAACTTGTGTCTCTTCAACCACTCTGCCAAGTTCTGAAATCTCCATAGTATATTCCACAGACAATGATATAATAGAAGAAACTGTTAACAGTTCACTTCTGATTATGTTGTTTTGGACCTGCTTCCCAATACTACCAGATGTCATCTGGTAGAACCGGATATCAGCTGATATCCGGGCCAAACTTCTTTCCCCTCCAGCTGGGCAAGACGGCTCAATCTCCCTCGTGAATACCACCATCAATCATTCATTCATTCATCCATTCACTTGTTCTCACAGGCTAGTGCCTCCTGTTGTGGCTTTGCCTCACCCTAACCCTAACAATGCAGTAACCAGATCCTTCTGATTAACAAGTTCAAGTCCTGCCTCCCCATTGAGCATTCTGTACGTGTTACCATCCTGTTGACCTCAGCTTTCTCTGGAGTCTATTGAAGATGCAGTTTCATTTTACAATTATTACACAGCACATAATAATGTTCTTATAGTGTATCTTTTCTCTAACTGTTAGTATCAGGGGATATCGTGGTCAGTTTTGCTGCGTTGTTTTGTTGCTTTAATTCTGGCATAAGCTGTCTCTATGCACTATATAAAGAGAGAAGCAGGACTGTTAGTTGTCAGCTGTAATAAGATTCTGTACCAGAATGGCTGCCTTTGCCTGGTAGGTACAGACCCCAAGAGAGAAAAATAATCTGTTCACATTTAACACCTTTTTACTGTCTGAATCACTGTTTTCTTGTGTGATTTTCTTTTTCTTTCTTTCTTTCTTTCTTTTTTTTTTAGACAGAGTGTCACTCTATCACCCAGGCTGGAGTGCAATGGTGAGATCTCAACTCACTACAACCTTCACCTCCCAGGTTCAAGCGATTCTCCCTGCCTCAGCCTCCTGAGTAGCTGGGATTACAAGTGCATGCCACCACGCCTGGCTATATATTTTTTTGTATTTTTAGTAGGGATGGGGTTTCACCATGTTGGCCAGGCTGGTCTTGAACTCCTGACCTCATGATCTGCCCTCCTTGGCCTCCCAAAGTGGTGGGATTACAAGCGTGAGCCACCGCGCCCAGCTTTCTTGTGTGATTTTAATGTCCAGTGTCTTTTTTTTTTTTTTTAACTTCATGGGTCCTGAACAAACTATTACTGGCTCTCCCTCAGTCTGGTTCAACAATTCTTTTCCTCCTTTCAGTTGCCTTAAAATAAGCGATGCTCAAAGTACCCACCTCAGTGCTTTTGTTATACCTCTGTACACACTTGTTTTGTTTTCATGACCTTAGCAATGCCCATTAGTCTCTCACCTTCACCAGTTCTGGCACCACCTATGCTACCCCCAACCAATCTGTGATAGTGGGGGCCCCACTCACCTGGGGAGGTAAGATTGAAGCAAATCCTGCCTTCGTTGCAGACCCAAAGGACTGAGCAAGCCATTATGCCCTGGACACTGGGGACATATCAAGCAAACTGTTTTCCTGGTCCACCCCCACTGGGAGGGCCAGGATGCTTGTCTGTCTCCTTGTTTGCAGGGCCTCCTTCATGCCAAAGCTTTGCTGGTCTCCTGGGTCGCAGGTAAACAGCCTGGAGTGCCCAGACCTGTACCCTACTCAGCTAGAGAGAGCTGTTCCTGCTAGCTCTATTCATTTTTCCAAATCTTCTTCCCCTTGTCTTTGATATCTTTTCCCAGGTGCTGGGGTTTATACTTTCTCCGTGCCAGAAGCCACAAGCTTATTCTAGTGGAGTTAGTGTCTCCGCCTTCCTTGTTTCTTTTTGGATTTTATGTGTGGTGGATTAAAGGATCAGACACTTATTCTCTGATATTTACCCAGCTCCGTGCCTCTTTTCCCTTCAACCCCTCTGTCCTTGCTCCCAATGTGCTCCCTCTGTCCTTGCTCCCAATGTGCCAAGTGGCCACGTGGCCAGCAATCATTCTACAATTTACAGTAATCTCCCCCTATGCAGAAGTATACCTTGAAATGTACACCCAAATTCAAACCATTCTCCCCAGCTCAGCCTGACTGATTTTCTGCTGGCTCTTTCCTGGATATTTCACTCGCACCTCAAGTTGTGCTCAGTACCTCCAAGCCAGATCTCATTCTTATTGTTCCCTCTCCTTGCTTCCTTGCTTTTGTAAATGGCACCATCATTTCCCGATAATGCAGACACAAAGCCTCCCTTCTAATTCCCCTTCTAATCAGTTGTTAGACCTTGTAGTTTCAATTTCTTGAAAGAAGTTGAGATGTATAGACAGTTCCTGATTTACGGTGGTTTGACTTATGATTTTTCCTACATACTGGATATACATTAAAGAGCAAAAACAGTTGTCCTGCTTTTCTGGCACTTACAGTTGTGGGGGGGAACAGACAATAAAATAATCACAAATAAGCATAATAAAACAATTGAGATTAATGCTTATAAAACAAAGGTACCTGTTGCTACTAACATTCATGATGGCTGGTCAGATATTTTCTATCCCTGCTACCTAATGTAAAAACACAAAATTCAACATGTGTTTTTTTTTAAAACAGCTTTATTGAGAGATAATTCACATAACATCCAGTTTATCCATTTAAATTGCATATGTCTATGGCTTTTTGTATGTTCAAAGTTGTGTAATCATCACCATAAATTTTAGAATGTTTTCATTGTCTCAAAAATAAAACTCACTCATCTTAGCCATCACCCTGATCCTTCCCAGCCCTAAGCAACCACCAATCCACTTCTGTCTCTATGGATTTGCCTATTCTGAACATTTCGTATAAATGGGATCCTACAGTATGTGCTTTTTAAATGACTGGCTTCTTTCATTAAGCCTAATGTTTTCAAGGTTTATCAATGTTGTAGCATGTATCAGTACTTTATTTCTTTTTACCACTGAATAATATCCCATTGTACCATGTGTTTTTCTCAGCATAGACAAAGATAGGATGCTGTTCCGCTGTATTCTCCACACCCAGACAAATTCAGTTTGTCATGTTTCTAGAAAAAGGTGACAGTAAGTAAATATTGGCTAAGCCTTACAAGGGTGGCAGCCGTGTTTACAAAGCGGCTTTTCATGAGTGACTTTATTCACTCAGTTCTTTTAGTCTAATTAGTATTTCTGACTCACAAACGGAAGTGATTCTATTTTAGCATTCTTTCTCTTTCTCCTGCTTGGGCTCTACTGACTTGCTGTGTTAAATTATGCAAGTTACTGAAACTCTGTTTGTTTAACTCCTGCATGCTCTATAAAATAAGCCCATTCCAGTCTGCTTGTTTGCCAAAGCTGCTTGAAGACAATTTTTCATATGATATGCATCATCAGCTCCCACAGAAGGCAAAAGGAATTTGATGTGTGGGGGTAGTCTGGGATCCTGTCCAAAATTAGTGCTCATCTGGAAGAAATATGGAAGCCTGATACTTGCTTACTGGCCTTTTAGTTGTATTCACTTATCGCTTTTCCTCTGAGAAACTTTGAAAATCTTTATCTCTTTTGTGGTTTTTTTCTTTTCTTTCTTTCGAGACAGAGTCTTGCTCTGTCACCCAATCTGGAGTGCAGTGGTGCGGTCTCAGCTCACTGCAACTGCTGCCTCCCTGGCTCAAGCGATTCTCCTGTCTCAGCCTCCTGAATAGCTGGGATTACAGGCGTGTGCCACCATGTTCAGCTAATTTTTGTATTTTTAGTAGAGATGGGATTGCGATATGTTGGCCAGGATGGTCTCAAACTCCTGACCTCAAGTCATCTGCCCGCCTCGGTCTCCCAAAGTGCTGGGATTACAGGCATGAGCCACTGTGCTCATCCTCTGTGTGTGTGTTTGTGTGTGTGTGTTTTATATAAGATGAGATAAAGTTAAAAAAAAAAAGATTGCAGTAGAAAAAGTTTTTCTGATACTCTCTATTGGCCAACTGTGAACCAAAGAGAATAATCTGTCTGTCCTAGCTTTGTGACCTGGGGAACAAGTATCCATAACATTCAGAATTCTCTTTATTTTACCCTGAGACTGACTTCTCCAGACCCTAAGTTGGGAAGTAAAATTCAATTGGATTTAAATTATCACTCATTTACTTGTGCAATATGCTCTGTGCTGAGGAGAATGCAAAAAAATAACACAAATCCTTGTTTTCAAAGTGCTCACAGTCTAAAAGAGATGTGAGGAGCTGTGCATAAGGCAGAGGGAGCTAAGCCCCAAGAGAGGCAAAAATCTAGATGTTCAGGGAGCAGAAACCAGAGAAGACCTTTTTTTTTTTTTTTTTTTTTTTTTTTCCTGAGATGGAGTCTTGCTCTGTCGCCAGGCTAGAGTGCAGTGGCGCTATCTCAGCTCACTGCAACCTCTGCTTCCCAGGTTCAAGCGATTCTCCTGCCTCAGCCTCCCGAGTAGCTGGGACTACAGGTGCGCGCCACCACGCCCAGCTAATTTTTGTATTTTTAGTAGAGACCAGGTTTCACCATGTTGGCCAGGATGGTCTCGATCTCTTGACCTCGTGATCTGCCCTCCTTGGCCTCCCAAAGTGCTGGAATTACAGGCATGAGCCACTGTGCCCAGCCCAGAGAAGACATTTCTGCCAGGTGGAGCGACAGACATAGTTACATGGAGAAGATGATGATGATGATGATTATTTGAGACACGATCTCGTCCAGTCGCCCAGGCTCCAGTGCAGTGGCATGATCGCGGCTCACTGCAGCCTCCATCTCCTGTGTTTAAGCAATCCTCCAGCCTCAGCTTCCTGAGTAGCTGGGACTACAAGTGAGCGCCACCAGGCCCAGCGAATTTTTGTGTGTGTATATACATACATATATATTTTTGTAGAGACAGGGTTTCACCATGTTGCCCAGGCTTGTCTCGAACTCCTGGCCTCAAGTGATCCACCTGCCTCGGTCCCCCAAAGTACTGGGATTACAGGTGTGAGCCACCGCGCCCGGTGAGAAGATTATTCTGAGCTTTTTAAAGTGGAGACAGGAAATAGCATGTAAACGCTCCCAGTGCACTTCCTTCGGGTGGCAAAGTGCACGGCAGTAGTCTCAGGTGTGTGAAGGGCAGCTGTGAGAAATAAACCTGAAAAGACGGGATGGAGACCTTGAACACTAGACTAGGGAATCTGTTCTTGATAATTTAAGCAAACGGAAGCCAATGAAAGTCTTTGGCACACTGTTCATCAAAACTGCTCTTAAGGAAATTAACCTGGCAGGAAGATGAAGGGTGGATTGGCAAGAGGAGAGACTTCAGGCTGGGAGACCACGGGAGGGTGCTGCAACTGTCCAGGCAGAGGGAGTGGAATGAAGGTGACCGGCCGCTGCAGCAAGCTCTGGAGTCTCGCAGTGGGGACGTCAGGGGTACCACTCCAGGACGGAGCTCCCTCCTGGGGAGGGGACTGGGAGGAGCCAAAGTTATAGCCACACCCCCGGTGACGCCAGGTGGTCGACTGTGGTCTCCCATTGGCTACACCGGCTGCCAGTCCCTAGAGGAGGCGGTGCCCTTCCCCGCCCTCTCCGAGCTCGGCTTGAGGCGGGCGCGGGCTGAGAGTCCGGGGATCCCGGGGGCTAGGCGAGGCCGGGACATCGGGCGCTGCGGCCGGGGACCCGCTGCTGAGATAGGCAGGTGAGAAGGCCCGGGGACGAGGGGCCACCCCAGAGTCCCTGCCACCCTGGGATCCCCGCTCCCTTGAGGGCGCGCCGTCCCGGGGGGCTCGCGGGGCCGAGGTTTGGGGCGCCGGGAGGAGCGGGCGGGCGGGCAGGGACGAGGGGGACGGAGCAGGCTGACTCGGGATCCGCCGCTGCACCTCCCGCCACAGCCCAGAGTCGGCCCCCAAGTCTAGATGTCGCCGGGAGAGGTGGGCAGGGGGCGGTGGCCGGCGGTCTCTCGCGCCCGTGGGCTCTCGTGACGTTCTGTTTGGAAACACTGGGCCCGGGCTTCTGGCGCGGCGCGAGCGGTCCCGGGGGCGCATCGGGGCAGCCCAGGGTGCCCGCGCTGAGGGACCCGCGCGGTCAGGTATGCCGCGCTCGCCTTAGGCTTCGGGAGATCCACGAGGATCTCCGGGGCGAAACTTTAAACTCAAAACTTTAAAGAAGCATTTTGTACACCTCGAGTTTTTGGCACGTCAAAGCACCCTAAGGTGACCTACCCGGAAACCACTGTCCCCGAAGTTAGTGGGGCACTTTTTAAAGGACAGCACTTTTTTCCCGTCGATTTTGTTGTGCGTAACGCTGTGGAAATAGAAGTCGAACCACTTACAATGGAAAAGCTCTGGTGGTGGGCTAACTGAGGGTCACTGCTTTCTTTGTGAAAATGCCAGTATTGGAAGCCTGGCCCGCACAGCGGTATGTCCCAGAGGAGCGTGTAGCGAGGAGCTCGGCTCTTCCGGGCAGGGTCACCGAAGGGCAGGCTTTGCCCAAGTGGGGCTAGGTGGCTAGGTGGTGGTCAGAAGGTTCCTTAAACAAGGCATGCCTCAGTCTCGTCGAAAAAGATCTTTTACACACACACACACACACACACACACACACACACGATTACCCAGCCCAGTTAAGCTGTCCCTTAAGAGGCAAAAACTAAAGAATATCATAGAGGCTAACGCTACGCTTCATCAGGGTAAGCCTAAATAGAATAATTCTTTCATTTCTTTTTCTTTCCTTTTTGGGATTTGGAAGAGAAACAGGAAGTCAGAGATTCAAAGAAAAGAGCATTCACTCCACAATTGTAAACAGTTTATCTTATGTCAGTAAATATTTCCAAAAATCACTGGGGGTATTTGGAACACCAAGACTTTTTCCTGTCCCCTGGAGTGAAGATAGATTACTTTCAAATTCAGAATCTAGATGTGATAGTTTCCTTTCAAATTCAGAATCTAGATGTGGTATTTTATTTATTTAGCAGTCGGCTATGTTATATAGTTATATATATAGTCTCAATGTTATGTAGTTCTATAACATTAGTGGTAATGAAAAGGATGGTGGATATTGTTTAAAATTAGAATTTTTAACTACCCAAGATGGTGCACAAATACAACAGTTGCTTTGTACTTGTTAACTAACTGAAATTACAGAATGAAATGAGGGAATCAGGTGTCCAGATCTCAGTGCAGACCATTATCCAACCAATTTGCAGTTTTGATTTATTATGACCCATTAATAGGGAATGTAGATGTTAAATGCCAATTTAATAATATTCTTAAGGCTTTGCTACTTCACTATAAAATATATAATTAGCATAACTAAAGAAATAGGTATGTTTGACTTTGAATTAATTTATTATGTCATTATCATAGCAAAGTGAGCTAGGTAAGATATATGTATGATAGTTTTCATATTTGAGGTTAACAGTTACCTCTCAATTTGTTGAGCTAATGGTGAAATTCTTGGCAGGGATAACCACAAATAATGCTTGATTAAATTTGTAAATGCAGTCCTAGTATACATCCATTTAAACTGCGACTTTTTCCTTAGTCATTTGTAAATGTGTGATCTTTTTTATTGAGATCTTAATATAAGTCACAGACTATAAGAGTTTTCCTTTTAAAGTATATGGTTCACTGGGTTTTAGTATATTCACAAGGTTGCATAGCCATCACCAATATCTAATTCTAGAATATTTTCATCACTCCAAAAAGAAACCCCATATCCATTGTAGTCAGTATCCACTACCTTCTCCTCACAGCCTTTGGCAACCACTAACCTACTTTCTGTCCTTTGGATTTGCCTCTTATGGACATTTCATATAAATGGACTCATACAATATGTGGCCTTTTGTGTCTGGCATCTTTCACTTAGCATAATGTTTTCAAGGCTCTTCCATGACTATAGCATGTATTAATACTGTATTCCTTTTTTATGGCTCAGTAGTATTCCATTGTATGGATGTACCACTTTTTTTTTTTTTTTTTTTTTTTTTTTGGCAGAGTCTCACTCTGTCACTCAGGCTGGAATGCAGTGGCAGGATCTCAGCTCACTGCAACTTCTGCCTCCTGGGTTAAAGCGATTCTCCTGTCTCAGCCTCCCTAATAGCTGGAGTTATGGGCCTGCACCACCACGCCTGGCTAATTTTTGTATTTTTAGTAGAGACGGGGTTTTGCCATGTTGGCCAGGCTTGTCTTGAACTCCTGGACCTCAGATGATCCACCTGCTTTTGCCCCTCAAAGTGCTGGGATTACAGGAGTGAGCCGCTGCACCCAGCCAGATCTACTACGTTTTATTCATTCATCTGATGGTGGACACAGGCTGTTTCTACTCTTTGGCTATCATGAATAATGTTGCTCTGAACATTTATTTACAAGTTTTGGTGTGGACGTGTATTTCATCCATTGGCATATGACCCCATCCCTTGGCATATGACCCAGCAACTCCAATGCCAAGTATAAAGTTACCAATACTTTATATTGATATATCAAATATAAAGTTACTCCAATAACTTGGTAACTTTATATTTAAACTTTTTTTTTTTCTGAGATGGTGTCTCACTCTTGTCACCCAGGCTGGAGTGCAGTGTATGATCATAGCTCACTGCTCAAGTGATCCTCCACACAGGGCTCCCGATTAGCTGGGACCACAGGTAAGCTCCCCGACGCTCAGCTAATTTTTAAATTTTTTGATAGAGATAAAGTCTTGTTACGTTGCACAGTCTGGTCTTGAACTCCTGAGCTCAGAGATGAATTCTCCCACCTCAACCTCTCAAACTGTTGGGATTACAGGCGTAAGCCACCATGCTGGCCTGTTTAAACTTTTCAGGAACTGTAAAACTGTTTACAAAGCAGCTGTACCATGTTTACATTCCCACCAACAATGTATGAGGGTTCCCATTTCTCTACATCCTCACCAACACTTGTTGTTAGATGTCTTTTTCATTAGAACATCCTATTTGATGTGAAGTGGAATGTTGTTGTGACTTTGATTTGCATTTTCTCTCATAGCAAATAATATGCTTATTGGCCATTTGTGTATCTTCTTTGGATAAATGTCTATTCAGATACTTTGCCCATTTTTATTTATTTATTTTAAATTTATTATTATTATTGTTTTTAGAGATGGGGGTCTCCCTCTGTCACCCAGGCTGGAGTGCAGTGGTGTGAACATGGTTCACTGCAGCCTCGACCTCCTGGGCTCAAGTGATCTTCCCGCCTCAACCCCCAAGTAGCTGGGACTACAGGTGTGCACCACCATGCCTGGCTAATTTTTTTTTTTTTTTTTTTTTTTTATAAAGACAGGGTTTTGCCGCATTGATTGCCCAGGCTGGTCTCAAACTCCTGAGCTCAGGCTGTCTAACTGCCTCGGCCTCCCAGAGTGCTGGGATTATAGGCATGAGCCACCATATCCAGGCCTTTGCCCATTTTTTAATTGGGGTATCTTTTTTTATCATTGAGTCCTAAGAGTCCTTTATATATTCTGGACACAAATCCCTGAGATACATGATTTGCAACTATTTTTCCCATTCTGTGGGTTATCTTTGCACTTTCTTGATAGTGTCCTTTGAAGGATAAAAATTTAAAAATTTGTATGAAGTCCAATTTATCTATTTTTTCTTTGATTCCTTGTGCTTTAGGTGTCATATCTAAGAATCTGTTGCCTAATCCAAGGTCATGAAGATTTATACCTGTTTTCTTCTAAGAGTTTAGAGCAAGCTTGTCCAACCTGTGGCCTACAGGCCACATGCAGCCCAGGATGGCTTTGAATGTGGCCCAAAACAAATTTGTAAACTTTCTTAAAGCATTATGAGATTTGTTTTGCAATTTTTTTTTTTTTTTAGCTCATCAGCTACCATTAGTGTTAGCGTATTTTATGTGTGGCTCAAGACAATTCTTCTTCTAACGTGGCCCAGGGAAGCCAAAAGATTGGACACCCCTGGTTTAGAACTTTGGCTGGTACCTGTAAGTTTGTGATCCAGTTTGTGTTACTGTGTGTATATGGTATGAGGTATGGGTCCACATTCATTCTTTTGCATATGGATATCCAGTTGTCCCAGCATCATTTGTTGAAAAGACTATTCTTTCCCCCATTGAATGATCTTATCACTCTTGCCAAAAATCAATGAGAGGCTTTAATTCTGGGCTTAACTTTATTCTGTTTATCTAAATATCTATCTTTATGCAAGTACCACACTGTGTAATCAAGCTACTGTATAGCTTTGTAGTAAGTTTAGAAATAGTTAACATGTGAGTCCTCCAACTTTTCAATTTTGTTTTGTCTATTCTTTAGTCCTTGAATTTCCAGGCAAAGTTTGATCAACTTGTCAATTTCTGCAAAAAATACAGTTGAAACTTTGATAGAGATTGCATTGTGTGTATACAGCCATTTGCAAGTATTGCCATCTTTACAATATTAAGTCTTTCAATCCATGAATATACAATTTATTCCATTTATTTAGGTATTTTTAAATTTCTTTCAGTGATGTTTTGTAGTTTTCAGTGTATACATCTTGCACTTCTTTTGTTAAATTCATTCCTAAATATTTTATTAGTTTTGATGCTATTGTAAATGGAATATTTTCTTATTTTCATTTTTGGATTTTTCCTTGCTAGTTTATAGAAAAACAACTGACTTTTGTATGTTGATCTGATTTCCTGAAACCTTGCTAAACTCTATAGTTTAGTATTTTTTGTGGCTTCCTTAGAATTTTCTATGCACATGATCATGTCATCTGTAAGTAGAGATAGTTTTATTTCTTCCTGTCCAATCTAGATGGTTTTTTATTTTATTGTCTTGCCCTGGCTATTATCTCTATCACAATGTTGAATAGAAGTGGTGAGAAAAGACATCTTTGTCTTGTTCCTGATTTCAAGGAGAAAACTGTCAGTCATTTACCACTAAGTATGATGTTAGCTGTGGGCTTTAGTAAATGTCCTCTATCAGGATGAGGAAGTTCCTGTCTATTTGTAGTTTGTTGAATATTTTTATCATGAAGGGGTGTTGGATTTTGTTGAATGTTTTTTTCTGTGTCTATTGAAATGATCATATGGTTTTTGTTCTTTATTCTATTCACATGGTGCATTACATTGATTTCAATTTGTTGAAAATATCCACTCTTCATGTTATTTTTAAAACTGTAGACATTTTACTGTAGGACATAAGCAAGTTATTTTACATGTAGAGCAAAAATTAACCAATATTAACCTATCAACAAATGGGTAAATAGACTCCTCTTATTCCTTAAGCTAGAAGAGTATCCCTACATTTCTGCAGAATGATATGGTAGTTCAAGACTTAAAGATGCCCCTTTCAGGACTACTTTTTATTTTCTAGTATTGCGTCCATATTTTCTTTCCCTGTTCACTCTAAAGCTAATAAGGAGAAAAATGAAGCAGCCCCAGAGCTGTGAACATGTTTGTGATCGACAAACTGCATTATCTACTCCTAAATCATTGCTAGTAAATGCCAATGTGAATCATTAATCATAAATGCTAATATGGGTAATGGAAAAGGTTATTAACAAGGTTAATCTCCTTAGGAAAAACCTCAGAAAACAATGGGGCAAGGATTCTATGAAAACAAAGAAATGAAAAGAAAATGACTTCCAGCTCTACAGTAATATGTTTCCTTTAAATTAAGGCTAGAATTTAGGGACATCTGAAGGCTTTAAGAGGTTGGGGTGCTCTTAATAAATGTTGTAGTCTTTTAAGAACGATTCTGCTTATATTTATTTCTAACATACTGAATGATATTGTCAGTATTAATGTGAAAATTGATTTAAGTACAAAACAATCTTTATGCTAGGAAAATAATCTTTTAGTGGGTTTTTAGCAGCATAAAGTTTTTAAAAACTGGTATAGGATTAGGGAGGGTTCTATATTACACTAAATACTGGGAAAATCAATGTGGTTATATTTTTAGAAAACAAAAGAATAGAATAGTATACGTCAACTGCAGTTCCATTCCAGGGCTCTGAGAGTTTTGCTGTCACAGTTCTTCATAACTGAGGCTTTCCATTCCTAATGTAAATTTCATAGCAGGGCAGTTCATATCAGGGGGAATTCCGAAATACATTATTAGGCTGCTTATTAAAAATAGCCTGATAAAATATTACCAGACATTTAAAACTACTTTTATGTATCTCAGAGCCAGAAACCATCATGCTTCCAAAATCAAGTAACACTTCAGGATTTCAAAACCAATCCCCTTGCATCTTGTCCTCCCCCTTACAGTGCTTCTCCCTGCAATTAATCTCTTCCGAAAGGAAAGTTAATATGGAAAACACTAATTCCAGATTTACTTCATATGGCTAACTCCAAATTTCATGTTTATATGCCTTCTCTTACACCAAATAAAAATTATGCAAACTTGTCAGGATCACAACTTACCCTTAAATACGCCAAAGGATCTCTGGCTTGAAAGACTTAACCTGGACCTGGCCAAATTGAGAGTGATGATAAGGAATCATTACAGTAAAAATCCAAACCGTGAATTGTAGCAATTGAATCAAACTGTAATACTTCCTTAAATTTCAGAATATGGTAAAATTATGAACTGATAGATTCGAACAATCTTATCTGTTGGGCACAGCTAAAATAATAACACTCTGTGTTTGTGTGGTGTTGTTATACTGTCTGTTGTTCTACTAGAAATAGCAGTATTTCATTTGTCCCTCACTACATACCCACAAGGAATAATGGTTTGTTGTCAACATGCCCCTTTTTCTGGATTGGCTAAACTGAGACATAGAAAGGTTAAGTAGCACAATGGGGCTCCAGCCTTAGTCTCCTATTTCCCATTAAGTTCTTTCCGTAAGCTCTCACCAGTTCTGGAATTTGTCTTAGAATTTAAAACTTGTACATGGATCTCACTAGACAGTGATTAGAATGTGTACATTGGGTAATTTAACAAATTATCCTGAATATTAATTTTGTTGTACCATTTGAATGTTTTGTTTTTTTGTTTCGTTTTGTTTTTTTAGAATAAATATGGCAGAGCTTTCTGAGCCAGAGGGACCAGTAGATTGGAAGGAACGATGTGTAGCACTGGAGTCCCAGCTCATGAAATTTAGAGTTCAAGCAAGCAAGATACGAGAGCTCTTAGCAGAGAAGGTAAGCTTTCTCCCTAAGCTTTGTTATTAAATGTCAGCTATTTAGGGCCTGTTTCATTTGTATTAAATAATCTCAGTACTTTGGGGGTTTGATTTAATTTTTGTCAAGTATTTGAAGCTATATTTGGCATATTCTTTTGCCAGTGTTAGGGTAGATTGGACTTTAAGACAAAAAATATTTATTTGCAAATGCTAGTGGCATATGTGAGAACTGTGTATGTTTGGTGAATGTAGAGTTCATTCATTCCAGAGAGAAAGCTATAATTTATTTTATTTTATTAGAGGAATATGACAGCTTTGATCTACTAAATGTTTACAAAAATCATATTGAAGGGATTATAGAAAAAAATTATCTGTTGATAGTAAAATGTGTTTATACCGTATTTGAAAGATGTATCTACTTAGGAATCTGGTTGACTAAGTATATATCGCTAAATTCTCGCCTGGGCTAGAATTGAGTTTAACATAATTATATGCTTTTCTAATCATGTAATTAGAATTTCATTTATATTACAGGAATTTTTTGCAAGTATGTGTATAAAACCAATAGATTTGTTCATTTATTCATTCAACAAATATTCTTTGAGGGCTAATTATGTGTTAGACACCATTCTTAATACTACAGTTACATATATGAACAAGACAACCCATGTTCCTATTTCCAGGGAACTTGAATTCTAGACCTGTGCTGTCCAAAACAGTAGCCACTAGCCACATGTGGATGTTCAACACTTCAAATAAGGCTAGTTCAAATTGAGGTGTGCTGTAAAAGTAAAATAAATACAGGATTTCAAAGTTTTAGCATGAAAGAAAGAATGTAAAATATCTCCGCAATAATTTTTCTATTGATTATATGTTGTAATGATATTGTGGATATTGGGTTAAATAGGCAATATTAAAATTAATTTTACCCACTTCTTTTTACTTTTTAAACATGCGTATTAGAAAATTTAAAATTACACCTGTGGCTCGTATTATATTTCTATTGGACAGCACTGTCTGGATGAATGGATGAGTGATATTAGTGGTTATTCAGAACTGATTAGAAGAACTTACAGGTGGCTTCTGAAACACTAGTCTGCATAATCCTTTCGGGATACAGACCGGTACATGTATCATATCTCCAAAAAAGGTATTAAATCTTCTTTCATTGCTAGCCAAGAATCTCTTAGTGCAGAATTATTATAATAACATTCAGCAAAACATCATTCAGTCTAAACTTGCATATACATCATCTCAAACTTTTGGGCTTTAACATCTTTTAGGTGGAAGACTAAAGTTATCCTTACTCACTTTGGGTCAAGGATGACTCAGTAATCAATCAGTCAATCAATCCTGAACTTCAGTGTGCTTTATTTATTGATATTACATCAAAATTATAAAAATTATAGCTTATAAAATCCCAGTTTGAGTATCTCCAAGTTGGAGAAGTTTTTTCTAACGTAACTTAGTGACTCATCTTTATCTTTTGCTCTTCTCTCAATGAAAATCATTTTCCATGTTGTGCTATGATTTATCCAGTATTTTCCAACAACCCCAACTGCTCCATACAGTGATTTTTGTCAAGATCCACCAATTACGTCCTCATTACTAAACCTCATAGACACTTCCCAGTTGTTGCCTAAGCCTCTCAGCAGTTGACACTGTTGACCACAGGATCCCTCTCAAAATTTTCCTACTTTTCTTGACTTCTGTACCCGTTTGGCTTCCTTATGGACTAAATAGAAGATATTAGCTTATTTGGGTTGCAATTAGTTGACCTTTAAATTCTAAATTTTATGGCAACATTTGTTCTGTTCTTTAGAAAGCATATTGCAGCAAGTTTCTCAATGAGTGCCCATTTTAAAAATAATGAAAGTGTTGTTATCTCCAGTAATTTCTCTATAAGTAAAATAGCTTTTTTATTATTAATTTTTGTGCTATTAGATTAAGTGTTTTCTTTGTCAGTGAATGAACATTGATAGGAATATTATTTCAGAATTGCTGTTCTAGTTGTGGTTTCTTTTTCTTTAATTTTCTTCTTTCTTTTTTTTTTGTCTGTATTTTGTATCTGTGACATAAATTCTTTGGCAGATCTAAGAGATGGAATTATTCTGATGTGTTTTACACATTGGAAAGTAGATAAATGTGCCAAGTTACTCATGGCTTCCCAATAAATATATTCAACACAAAAATATGAATAAGGATTTTCACAATATTTTCTGTTATATTCCATTCACAGGTTTAAAAATTTCTTTTGGTCTCCATCCATGTTTTAATGAAAATATCTAATATTTATTGATTTATTATGTGTAGGATAAGCACTGTATAGGTATGGCATGATTTATTTAATTCTTACAACAACTTGTGAAGTAATGCATTTTATTGTGCTCATTTTATAGATTAGGAAACTGATGCTTACTATGCCAAGAAATCTTCTAAGTGCTTTAAATATATAAACTTTTAAATCCTTATAACTATCCTATAAGGTAGTTACTAATATTATCCACATTTACAGAAGAGGAAACTTAGGCATAGAAAAGTTATTTAACTTGACTGAATTCACACTAAAAAGTGAGTAATGGAGCCAAGATTCAAACCCAGGCATTCTGTCTTTTTAAGCCTGAAGGCTCAGCTATCAGCCTATATGGCCTTTCTAATTTTCACCTTGCTTGCCTTCTCTGATCTATCTATCCACTCATCCATTCTGTCCTCTATTCAGCCATGCAACATAAAAATCCACTTCTGCTTGGGGGCAGCTACCTGTGTGTGTATGTATGCATGTAGTAATAACAATTTACATAACATTATGTATTTTTCAAAGCAAACCCTATGGCATTGCTTCTAAGTGCCAACTCGAGTCAAATGTTGCATTCCAGAGACTGGTCTGGTCCTATCCACCTCTTTGGTTTTGTGTTAGCACCAGTCAGCCCCAGGGCTTCTCCCTAATAGTGCTCTATACCTTCCCCCTAAATGGTTGCAGGCCCAAGGCTGAAGATTCTTGAGAGAATACTAATTTGGTTCTTTAGCTCTTTGCCCGGAATTGTGGCCAACTTCTCTTTCCTGCAACAATTCTAGTTCTTAGTTCCATTTTATTGGTTATGGCTATAGGAAGCTGACTGTAGGGGCCAAATATGGTTCCTAATTCTTTACTGCAACCATCAACTAGTTTAAACCCCACAGTAACCCTATGAGGTGATTGTTATCCTCAATCTAGAGAATTAACATTAAGGCTGAGAGTAATTGAGTAGCATGCCCAATATCACACAGCTAACAAAAAGCAGAGCTGCCATTAGACTGTAGATCTTTCAGACTTGTGATGCAGCTAATAGAGCATCTGGCACATAGAAGTAACTCAATATTATTTTCCTGTGTCTTTCTGGTTTTTTTTTTTTTTTTTTTTTGAGACAGAGTCTTGCTCTGCTGCCCAGGCTGGAGTGCAGTGGCATGATCTCAGCTCACCGCAACCTCCGCCTCCCAGATTCAAGTGATTCTTCTGCCTCAGCCTAACGAGTAGCTGGGACTACAGGCACATACCACCACGCCTGGCTAATTTTTGTATTTTTAGTAGAGACAGGGTTTTACCATATTGGCTAGGATGGTCTCGAACTCCTGACCTTGTGATCCGCCCGCCTCGGCCTCCCAAAGTGCTGGGATTACAGGCGTGAGCTGCCATGCCCGGCTTTTTTTCCTGTGTCTTTCTGAATGGACACACTAGTTAAGTGAACAGGGGAGGTGACCTAAATGTAATTACATTTGTGTGTGTCTGTGTGTGTGTGTGTGTGTGTGTGTGTGTGTGTGTGACGGGGTCTCACTCTGTTGCCCAGGCTGGAGTGCAGTGGTGCAATCTTGGCTCACTGCAACCTTCACCTCCTGGATTCAAGTGATTCTCCCACCTCAGCCTCCCAAGTAGCTGGCATTACAGGCATGGGCCACCACATCTGGCTAATTTTGTATTTTGGGTAGAGACGGGGTTTCACCATGTTGACCAGGCTGGTCTTGAACTCCTGACCTCAAGTGATCCACTCATCTCGGCCTCCCAAAGTGCTGGGATTACAGGCGTGAGTTACCGTGCCTGGCCTTAAATGTAATTACATATTGATAGCAGATGTATTTCTGAATTTTTTAAGGAAAAATATGTGAGATGATCTAGGTGTTTTTATAATTAGAGATGAATTTCAATTATATATGCCCTATATTTTTGGAGATGAAGTTGGAGAATACATGGGATCTTTTAGAAAAGTTGTTTTGCACCTATTTTTTTTTCATCACACTTTCCAAGTAACTTAGAATATTGAAGCTTGTGAAGAAAAAGGCCTTATTGAAGTCTTGGGCAAGTGCTGCTGTAAGTGGGAGAGGTCTTTAGAGGAATTTAAGGAATGGTGTTGGAAATATCCCTAGTATGCCAAATATAAACTCTTCAGGGAAGCTGAGATTTAAGTAGTTTTCCTACTTTACAGTATTACTAGTTAGTTTCTGAGTCAGGGAGGGAAAAAGGAAAGTTTCTTTGTAAGTTGAAGTGAAATGTTATTTCCTATGAGTTAGATTTTCAGTGAAAAAGAAAGGGAGAAAAATATGAAGAATTTTCCCTTTGGACATCAGCATTGCTCGCATAACCTCATGCTACCTCTACCTGATGTGGCATTGCCATCTGGAATTTCCTGCCACTTGGCATTTCTTTTGTGAATGTGATCCCCTTGAAGCAGACTTGGATTGCCTCATAGGAATAAGGAATCCTTGGACAGCATAGCATATGCTTTTACCCAACAATCCAGTACAATATCATGATTAACCTATTTAAATTGTACATTCCCTCAGTTACTCTACTGGCTTGCCTAATGTTTCACAGTGTCTAATGGAAATTCTACATATACTAACAATGGGACTGTACAGGCTAATTTAAATATCACATCTTTGGTTACTGGTTGAAGATATTATTTATTATAACAACATCAAATAATGTTTGGTGGTAGAATCTTTCATGGGGTCTGTGGGGGAAAAGTCAGGAAGAGAGACACGTGGCACGAACTGCTGTCCACATCAGTGGTGTGAAGGTCCTAAAGGATTCCACCTAAATTAACCAATCCATTAAACAAATTTATTTGTATACAATCCCTTTAACAATGGGAGCCTCTGTGAGTATACAGGCTCAGCAGCAAATTTCCCTCTGCCGCTTGCTGCTAAGTTCACTTTGGCTACAGAGGGTACTTCTGTAGTAGTAAATTAAGCACTAGGCTTAGAATTTGCTGCTTCATTTTGTTATTACATAATTGGCCTGTTCATAAAATACTTATTTTTGTTTAAAGCTTGATATGGAACAATAGATCATTTCAGGTTTGTGGGTTTTTTTTCCTTTTTTTTTTTTTTGAGATGGAGTTTTGCTTTGTCGCCCAGGCTGGAGTGCAGTGGTGCCTTCTGCCCCCTGGGTTCAAGTGATCCTCCTGCCTCAGCCTCCCGAGTAGCTGGGATTACAGGTGTGCACCACCATGCCTGGCTAATTTTTGTATTTTTAGTAGAGATGGGG
Organism: Hylobates moloch; assembly: GCF_009828535.3. Classification (NCBI taxonomy): domain Eukaryota; kingdom Metazoa; phylum Chordata; class Mammalia; order Primates; family Hylobatidae; genus Hylobates; species Hylobates moloch. Next base: position 81,377,946 of record NW_026652290.1, on the reverse strand, counting down.
TTTCACCATGTTGGCCAGGCTGGTCTCAAACTCCTGACCTTAACTGATCTGCCCGCCTCGGCCTCCCAAAGTGCTGGGATTACAGTCATGAGCCACTGTGCCCGGCCATTTCAGGTTTCTTTTACTGACTTAATATAGATTGGCTATGGAATTGATCCAAGGTTTACATTATAGTCTATATTGTGAAAGTAAAAACTTACATGAATATTGTCTGCATTGCTTTTTTGAGTATTTTGCAAAGTTATTGTCCAGCTTGAATGATTATATTAATAGAAACAAATAATCACTCAAAAGCAAAGCATTACCTTTCTTCTTTTCTTTTTTCTTTTTTTTTTGAGACGAAGTCTCACTCTGCTGCCCAAGCCGGAGTGCAGTGGTGTGATCTCGACTCACTGCAACCTCCACCTCCCGAGTTCAAGCGATTCTCCTGCCTCAGCCTCCCAAGTAGCTGCGACTACAGGCATGCACCACTATGCATGGCTAATTTTTTGTAGTTTTAGTAGAGACGGGGTTTCACTATGTTGGCCAGGCTGGTCTCGAACTCCTGACCTTGTGATCTGCCCACCTCGGGCTCCCAAAGTGCTGGGATTACAGGCATGAGCCACCGCGCCTGCCCAGCATTACCTTTCATACTACTCTTATATTTAAACTGGTTTTAAAATAATCTAAGTTTTATTGGATATACCTAATGTATATTTACATTAATGCAATTGAAGTGTTCAGAATTTATAATCTGTAATATAGATTGTGAAAATGTAGTGATTACCCTTTATCAAAGTTTATCCTCACAACATAATTTTTTGGAGTTAAAATCTTTTCATTCATTCATTTATTTATTCATTCATTCATTTTGTTCAGCAAACATTGAGTTTCTGTTATGTGTATTCATTATGCCTGCCTCAACCATTGTTGTATTTTTAGTAGAGATAGGGTTTCACTATCTTGGCCAAGCTGGTGTCGAACTCCTGACCTTGTGATCCACCCGCCTCGGCCTCCCAAAGTGCTGGGATTACAGGCATGAGCCACCGCACCCGGCCCTCAAATTTCAAATTTAGCTGCTCTTGGTTATATCTCTATCCCTTTGTTTCTTTCTGTGATAAGTTCCCTGATAACATGTAACTTAGCATTGTTCCTATTATGAATGTTATGCTTTTAAGTTACAGATAAAAGATTCCTAGGCTGAACGAATAGCAGACAAAGGACAGAAATCAAGACAAATGCTTTTCAGCTAAGATTTTTGTGTTTTGTGTTTTTTTTTGTATTTGGGACTCTGATTTTCATATAGTTCTGTATAACTATACACTGTGTGCATCTGGCTTATAAATTCTATAGCACCTGTGGTTCAACTAAAAGGGCCTTAGGGAATCAGAACATGGAGACTGAAATCCTAGTCATGTACAAGGCATATTCATTCTGAACATCAATTTCCTAATCTCTGTAATGGGAATAACAATTCCTGTCTCATAGCATAGCTGTGAAATAATGTATTTGAAAGTTCCTGGTTCCTAAACACTAATTTGAATTTTTAAAAAGTTATCTTCTGTTCCCTGAATTATCTTTCTTTCTTCTAGGATTATTTTCCTGTTTTTATGTTTGTAATTACTTTTCAGGTTGCAAACTTTTCTCAAATGTCTGATGATTTTTAGTGGTCTATTTATATTTAAGAATAGGACACCTGCAAAGTAAACTGACAATTATGTATAAATGGTCAGTTGCTGGTTAGCAGTCAATCTTTTCTTTAGCGTGAGAGAGTGGGAGGGTATCTGCTGGGCGGTGAGGTCATAGATGCCATAGCTGTTGGACTAGTGCACTCCAATTCATTTATTCAATTTTGTAAGAGAATAACTTTTCAATTTTTTTTAGCAGGAACTAAATGCTTAGCTGCTGACATTTGGCAGATGGGTTTAAGAGAGAAGGTTTCAAGGAATTAATTGACTCTAAGGGCCACAGATTTTCCATTAATACCTACTGTTTTCAGTCTGACATGTCACTCCGCCTCTAGGTCTTTACAGGGCTCTGCAGGGCACTTGGCCCTTAGAAGGAGGAGCTCAAGCCTTATTTTCCAAGCCTTATTCTAGGCTATGCTATCCAGAATTCTGCTACACTAAAAATAGGGGGACTAATTGACTGTATGCATATTTCATGGTAAGCTGGCCCTTCACCCCCAACCTCCTTTCTCCCACTTGGCTCCTAAAATGCTAGCAGCCCTACCCTTTATTCTACAGGACGAGTAGAAGTCTCTAGGGACTCCATGAGTCCAGGAGGAAAGAAATAGTGATGCTGACATCAGTAGTTCCCCAACAGGGAGCCCAGCCAGAACTCCCAAGGTTAGGTTTCCTGGTCAACAAACCCCACGAATGTGCTGAAATTTCTAGTCAGCTTTTTAGTCCTTCACCCTTAAACCTACATAGCACATCGTGGATGACCAGACATCTGAAGAAAGCCTCTAACACGAAAGACAGGGCACAATCAGAAAAAAACCAGCGTTGCCTATGTGGGGGAAAGTAAGCAAAACAAAATGAGCAAAACTCTATCATTTAATATTCTCAGAGAGAAAGGAAAGGATAGTGCATCCATGAAACAGGGAATATTCAGAGAATAAATAAGGGCTCTTAGAAAACCAAAAACATGGTAGAAAAAAAGGAAAACCTAAGAACAGGGTTGAAATATAAACTAAGGGAAAGTTCCTGGGAAGTAAAGCAAAACATTAAAGAGATGGAAAACAGGAGAGAAAAGATGAGAAATTTAAAGGTCCAGTTCAATATGTCCAAGTAATAGGAAGACTGGAGGGAAGAAAATAAATGAAACAATACAAGAAAGTTTCCTAGAATTGAAGCATACAAGATTCCAAGTTGAAAGTGTCTACCAAGCACCTACCATAACAGATTAACATAATTTCCACCTCAAGGTACATCATAATGAACGTTTAGAATATAGAGATCAAAGAAAAGATTCTGCAAGCTTTCAGAGGAAAAAACAGTTCACATACAAAGCATCCGGAATTGAAATGGCTTCAGGCCTTTCAAAAGCACCACTAGAAATTAGAAGATAATGAAACAATGTCTTCAAAATTCTGAAGGAAAATTATATCAAACCCAGAATTCTGCACTGAGGCCAATTATGAATTTTATCTGAAGGTAGAATAAAGATATTTTGAAGACATTCAAGGTCCCATGTAACTTCTCTGAGGACTCTCCAGAAGGAGTGCTTTATTAAAAGGAGGAAGTAAACCAAGAACGAGGAAGGCATGGGATATAGGAAACAAGAGATTCTACATGGGAGAAAGTTGAGGGGTCTCCCCAAGAAGTCAGCTGTGCCCAGGCAGAGAGGGGAGCCAATTGAGGCTGGCACAGGTCAGTTCTGGGAGTGGCTTAAAAAGATGAAATTGGTAGAAGACCAGATGTGAAAAAACATTTTGAGAGGCAATTTAGACAGTGGTGGGAATTTGGAGTTGAATTATTGATTCATTCATTAGAAGCTGAATAGAAGACATTTAACTCTAGGAAAAAAAAAGACAGGAAAGGAAAAAGTAAACATAGTTCTTTTACATGGTTTTACATGGTTCAGCTCTGAATATCACACATAGTTACAATAATACTAATTCTGAATAATGATTTAACCAAAGGTAAGATATAAACACATTGGGAGAATGGGAGATAGAAAGTGTATTTGTCTGGATGGATGGCAAGGAGAACAGAGAGATAAATACTCATTTTTCATTAAGTGAGTGAACAGGAGATCACTAAACTAAAAAAGTCAAAAGAAACAGAAGCGTGTTACTTAAAACATGAAGGCAATATTAAAAGAATTGGCTAAAAGAGTACATTTACTTTTATTAATAAACCTTTTGGAATTAGTTGACATTTTATGTTATTTATTTATTTATTTATTGAGATAGAGTCTCGCTCTGTTGCCAGGCTGGAGTGCAGTGCCGAGATCTCGGCTCACTGCAACCTCCACCTCCCTGGTTCAAGCAAGTCTCCTGCCTCAGCCTCCTGAGTAGCTGGGACTACAGGTGTGCACCATCACATCCAGCTAATTTTTTTGTATTTTTAGTAGAGATGAGATTTCCCCGTGTTGGCCAGGATGGTCTCAATCTCTTGATCTTGTGATCTGCCTGCCTCGGCCTCCCAAAGTGCTGGGATAACAGGCGTGAGCCACCGCACCGGGACTTCTTTATGTTATTTAATAAGGCTTTGAGAAACATAAAAACAAACACAAAGTAAATCCAGTTGTGAAGTAAATGGGCTTGTTTAGTTTTCTCAAGGGAAATCTTAATAGGATGTTTCCATGGAAATCATTATCTAAACAAAATAACAATTTATTGTGAGTTTTCAGAATGTGTCAGAAAGAATCGAACCTATTTGCTGCATATATTTTGATGTTAGATGTGCTTGGGATCAGGATTGTTGTATCTTCTTGATGAATTGCTCCATTTATAATTATTGATTCTCTTTATTGCTAGTTTTGTCTGGTTTTAATATTATTTTAAATTAATATTTGGGTCCGTTTTTCTATCTCTTTAATTTCGACCTCATAGTGAAATGTTTTACATATGATTTTTGGTTTTTTGAGACAAGGACTGGCTCTACCACCCAGGCTGGAGTGCAGTGGTGCGATCTCAGCTCACTGCAACCTCTGCCTCCCCAATCTCAAGCTATCCTCCTACCTCAGCCTCTTGAGTAGCTGGGACTACAGGTGCGTACCACCATGCCCAGCTAATTTTTGTACTTTTTTTTTTTTTGGTAGAGATGGGAATTTGCCATGTTGGCTAGTCTGGTCTCGAACTCGTGACCTCAAGCCATCTGCCTGCCTTGGCTTCGCAAAGTACTGAGATCACAGGTGTGAGCTACCGTGCCCGGCAAAATATGCTCTTTTAAATAGTGTGTAGCTAGATTTCTTTATCCAACTATGGAAATAGTATCTTTAAATATATCTGAAATCATGATAAATGCATTCTATTTTCTGTATGCCACGTTGATCAAGTTTTCTTTATCTCTACCTGTTTCCATTCTTCTTCCCTCTTGGCGTTTTTGGAAGCTCTAGATTGAATTTCTTTCTTTTCTTTTTCTTTTCTTTTCTTTTTTTTTTTTTTTTTTTTTTTTTTTTGAGGCAGAGCCTTGCTGTTTGCCCAGGCTGGAGTGCAGTGATGGGCAATCTCGGCTCACTGCAGCCTCCACCTCCTGGATATAAGATCAGCATACTCAAAACAAAAAAACAAAAACAAACCACATTTCTTTATGCCAATAGCAACTGACTTAAAAAAAAGCGTAATAAAGATTAAAACAGCAATCAGAATAGCAACAAAATTTATACCAGTCTAGGAATCAACAAAGATGATGACTTTTTTTTTTTTTTTGAGATGGAGCCTCGCTCTGTCACACAGGCTGGAGTGCAGTGGCGCGATCTCGGCTCACTGCAAGCTTCGCCTCCCGGGTTCACGCCATTCTCCTGCCTCAGCCTCCCGGGTAGCTGGGACTACAGTTGCCCACCACCATGCCCGGCTAATTTTTTGTATTTTTAGTAGAGACGGGGTTTCACCATGTTAGCCAGGATGGTCTGGATCTCCTGACCTCGTGATCCGCCCGCCTCGGCCTCCCAAAGTGCTGGGATTACAAGCGTGAGCCACCGCGCCCGGCCAGATGATGATTTTTATACACTGAATTTCTATTCTTTAAGTGTAACCACTTAAAACTCTTAACTCCTTTACTTTTTTTTTCTTTTCTTTTCTTTTCTTTTTTTAATGGCTAGCATTGGCTGGCTCAGTGGCTCATGTCTATAATCCCAGTGCTTTGGAAGGCTGAGGTGGGAGGATTGCTTGAGGCCAAGAGTTCAAGACCAGCTTGGGCAATATAGTAAGACCCCCGCCCCCCGCCATCTCTACCAAAAAAATTAAAAAATAGGCTGGGCGTGGTGGCTCATGCCTGTAATCCCAGCACTTTGGGAGGCTGAGGTGGGCAGATCACTTGAGGTCAGGAGTTCGAGACCAGCCTGGACAACATGGAGAAACCCCGTCTCTACTAAAAATACAAAAATTAGTTGGGCACAGTGGCACACACCAGTAGTCCCAGCTACTCAGGAGGCTGAGGCGGGGGAATTGCTTGAACCTGGGAGATGGAGGTTGCGGTGAGCCAGCCGAGATCGTGCCACTGCACTCCAGCCTGGGCAACAGAGTGAGACTCTATCTCAAAAAAATTAAAATAAAGAAATCAAAATTAGCCAGGTGTGGTGTGCATACCTGTAGCCCCAGCTACTCGGGAGGCTGAGGCAAGAGGATTGCCTGAGCCCTTAAGTTCCAGGGGCTGCAGTGCTACAATGATGCCTGAGCTAAAAAGAAAAAAAAAAAAGAAAAAAAAAAAAAAGGCCCGCACAAATACTTTATAACAGAATAGAACTTGAAACTGGAATGTGGCAAGGAAATGTTGAGGATCATTAAAAACAACAAAAAAATCTCTGTATAGGATAGTGTAGTGGTGGGGGATTTGGTGAAGGAAAGGTTAGGAAATCAAGAGCAGTGGAGAGCAGAGTATCAAAACCAGGAACTGCTGAAAGTCTTACAATAGCTGGGATTGATTTTTCTTTAGATAACACTATAGAAACTAGGCATTTTCTGGAACACAAACCAGCACCTTCAATTTAAACTTTCATGAAGCTCTTAAAATTTAGGTAATTATATGTCTTTGATGGACAATGGAAGATGCTAAATGTTATGTAAATCCATTAGAAACCACAGAATGGAAAAATGGCAGGCAACCAGAAAGACTTCAGATGTCCCATCTTGTTCTAGAGGAAGAACTAGTGGTTTTTCCAACATTATCACAAAACGACCTACTTTGAAAGCCTAAGGTGGTGTGGGGATGGGTTGGAAATCACACTTGGGGTAGGATGATTATTACAACTGAATGAGATTTTTCGTTTTGGAGAGTAATTCAGCCCTCAACAACTCCTTGAGCTCTGCAACAGCAGCAGACTTTTAATTTGTAATATTAGATGCATTTTCATGAAAAGAAAAAAATACACATTCTTTGTTCAGAAAAATCTTTCTTCTAGGGTTAACTTATCATTGTGCCATTAATACTTCATCATCTATTTAATCTGGAATGTAACTTAGTGATTTTTTTTTTTTGAGTTAGTGTCTCACTGTATTGCCCTGGCTGGAGTGCAGTGGCATGATCTCGGCTCACTGCAATCTCCACCTCCTAGGTTCAAGTGATTCTTATGCCTCAGCCTCCCGAGTAGCTGGGACTATAGGCGTGTGCCACCATGCCGGCTAATTTTTGTATTTTTGGTAGAGATGGGATTTTGCCATGTTGGCCAGGCTGGTCTCGAACTCCTGACCTCAAGTGATCTGCCCGCCTCAGTGTCCCAAAGTGCTGTGATTACAGGCATGAGTCACCGTGCCAAGCCTATCTTAACAATTTAAATGGACACTTTTTGCCTCAAAACAAAGCAAATCTGTGTAATACATTTATTTTTGGTATATGTTTATACAGTTTGTGGAATGGAAAGTTAGGAAAAGCTCTGTACTTTTTGTGAGTATAATTCTTGAAGCTGAGACACTGAATTTCTCCATTTCACATCCAAGGACTGAGAGCTAAGGAAAGATATTCCTAGAAGCTGCATGTCAAAATGAGGGAATGATGGCCAGATAGATCAGAGGATTATCTTTACAGATCTACACATAACAGGGTAACCCTGGGGTTTAGTTATCTATTGCTGCATAAAAAACTACCTCAAAACTTAGCAGCTTTATTGATTTAGGCATTCCATGATGTATACATATTTGAAAACATCACGTTGTACACAATAAATATATACAATTTTTGTCCATTAAAGAAAACCTTAGTGGGCTGGGTGCAGTGGCTCATGCCCATAATCTCAGCACTTTGGGAGGCTGAGGCGGGTGGATCACCTGAAGCCAGGAGTTCGAGACCAGCCTGGCCAACATGGTGAAACCCTGTTTCTACTAAAAATACAAAAAATTAGCCAGGCATGGTGGCAAGTACTTGTAATCCCAGCTACTTGGGAGGCTGAGGCAGAAGAATCACTTGAGCCTGAGAGGCGGAGGTTGCAGTGAGCCGAGATCGCGCCATTGCACTCTAGCCTGGGCAACAAGAGTGAAACTCCGTGTCAAAAAACAAACAAAACAAAACAAAACAAAAGAACCTTAGTGGCTTCAATTAACAATCATTTTATTTGTTCATGATTCTGTTGGTGGTTCTTTTACTCTGTTTGGCATTGAATGGGATCACTCATGTGACTGCATTCAGTTGGCAAATCAGCTGGAGGATGGACTCACTGTGGGTGCTCGGATAGCTGGGTCTGGATATCCCAGATGATTTCACTTGGATGTCTAGGTCTCCTGGGCCCCCATCTCAGCCTTCCTAGTAGTTGGGATTACAGGTGCTTCCAAGTAGTTGGGATTACAGGTGCACGCCGCCACACCTTGATTTCACTCACATATCTGATGCCTCAGCTGGGAGTGGTGAAACAGCTGGAAACTATCTGAGCCATCCTACTAAACCGCTCCCAAGGTAGCCAGATCTTTTTCCATGGTGATTCAGGGCTCCAAGAAAGAGCAAGTGGAAGCTGCAAATCTCTTCAGGCCCAGTCTCAAAAGGTACAAAGCATTCTAACAACCAAAGCCCATCACAGGGTGGCCCAGTGTTAAGGGAAGGGGAAATCCTTTATCTCTTGATGGAGGACATCCCATGGAAAAAGAGCACATGGGATAGGAGTTACTGGATCACCTTCCGATTGTCTAGCATAAACTTGTTTCTGTCTATTGAGAAATTGAATTATTTTCATCTTTTAAGTTTCACATGTAGTGCACCATGCAGGTCTGTCTGTACTTCAAGAAGGTGGACCTACCTCTGCAGAAGATGATCTCTAAATGTATTCCCAGTATCTGCAGGATTGATAGATGCCGGGCAGACTGGTGTAGGGTGGGGCAGATAATTATTTATATTACCTGTGTGTCTTAAAATTTTAAGGGTAAACACTAAGTTTTGCCCTCCTTCTTCCGTATCTACAATTGTGCCTACACTTTAAATTATAACACATACATATATAAATTGTCCTTGCAGAACGTAAAGTTAACACAATATCATTTTCTGTCTTCTGAACAGTGATCTTCACATTATTCAACTACCCACTGAATATCTCTTCATCTTCCTTTGTATTATTATCTTGAGCTTTCGTTTTTTAAAACAAAATATTTAGGCCTTAGGCAATTATTCTGCATTATACAGGGAGTGTACTTTTATCTTTCAGCTTAATTGTGCTGTTCCTATTTACTCACTTGTTTTCTTATGCTCCTTGCCATTACTTTGAAGTCTCTGCATGTCTCTTAAATCTGGTAATTTATATTTTTCACGCTTGTATGTATTAAATGATACATGAATTCTTTGTACCATTTTTCATGTTATAAGCTCTCTCTTCTACTGGGTTCAGAGTATAGTTTACTTCATCTGTATTAGCTATCTATTGCTGTATTAACAAATGACTCCAAAATTTCGTGGCTTAAAACAACTATAAACATTTATTATCTTGCACAGTTTTTATGGATTAGAAATTTGGGAGTGACTTAGCTTATGTTTCTGATGAGGTTGCAGTCAAATATTGGCCTGGGATATAGTAATCTGAAGGCTTGACTGGAGCTGGAGGGTTCACTTTCAATGGTTCACCAAAATGGTTGTTGGCAAATGGGTATTGGCTGTTGGTAGGAAGCCTCAGTCCCTAAGTGTATGGATGTCTCCACAGGACTGCTTGAGGGTTCTCACAACATGGTGGCTGGCTTCCCCCAGAGCAAGTCATCCAAGAGAATGCTAGGTGGAAGATGCAGTGCGTTTTATGACCTACTCTCAGAAGTCATACTTCATCATTTCCACAATATCCTGTTGGTTGCAAAGGTCAGCCCTATGTTGTGAAGGAAGCAACTACACATGGGTGTGATTACCAGAAGGTGAGGATCGTTGAGAGCCATTTAGAGGCTGGCTACTGAACCATCTATTGAGTTTTTTCTCTTTCAGAGACTATGTATTTCTAAATTTTTAAGACTTTTTTTCTTTTCTTTTTTTTTTTTTTTTTTCTGAAGCAGAGTCTCACTCTGTTGCCTAGGCCTGAGTGCAGTGACTTGTTCTCATCTCACTGCAGCCTTGACCTCCTGGGCTGAAGCGATCCTCCCACCTCAGTCTCCTGAGTAGCTGGGAATACAGGTGTGTGCCACCATGCCTGGCTAATTTTTGTGTGTGTATATATATATAGATATATATATATTTTTGGTAAAATATAGGTTTTTGTCATGTTGCCCAGGCTGGTCTCAAGCTCCTGGGCTCAAGCCATCTGTCTGCCTGCCTTAGCCTCCCAAAGTGTTGGGATTACAGGCGTGAGCCACCAAGCCTGGCGAAGACTTTAAACTGGTTTATTTTCCCGCCTGCTTGTTCTTGTTTAACACCTTCCTGCTGTTTTTCTTCTTTTTTTTTTCAATTCTTGTCCTTCAAAAAATAGATGTTATTCTCATTTCATCTCTTTGATAATCCTAAACATAAGAAATCTGAAGTCTTTCACATGGTGTTATCTTTTTATTTTACCAGACTAAAGTGGTCTTTTGACCATTGATATTGTTGTCTGTCTTTCTTAGTTTTCTTTGTATGTTTTGGAATTTGGGGTTGCAAGGCACTTTTTTTTTTTTTTTTTTTTTTTTGAGACAGAGTCTCACTGCATTGGAGTGCAGTGGCGTGATCTGGGCTCACTGGCAACCTCTGCCTCCCAGGTTCAAGTGATTCTCCTGCTTCAGCCTCCCAAGTAGCTGGGACTACAGGCACGTGCCATCATGCCCGGGTAAATTTTGTATTTTTAGTAGAGACAGTGTTTCACCCTGTTGGCCAGGCTGATCTCGAACTCCTGACCTCAAGTGATCCGCCCACCTTGGCCTCCCAAAGTGCTGGGATTACAGGTGTGAGCCACTGTGCCTGGCCTGCAAGGTACTTTTTTAAAAAAATTTTTGGTCACGTTAATTGAGTACATATGTAAAAGTCACCCTTTTGGGTGTTTAGTTCAAAGAGTTTTAGCAAATATATACAATTCTGTAACCACTACCACAATCAACATAAACATTATTTCCATCACCTCAGAAATTTCCCTCCTGCGCCTTTATAGTCTGTCTTCTTCTCAAACTCTAAGTCCTGGCAATCACTGATATAGTTTCTGGACCTTTAGTTTTGCCTATTTTAGAGCATCATATAGTATGACATAAGGTGTGTAGTTTTTAGTGAATGGCCTCTATCATTTAGAATGCTTTTGAGTTCACCAGTGTTGTCTGTATCCCTAGTTTGTTCCTGTTTATTGTAGAGTAGTATTCCATTGTACGGGTGTACCATGATGTGTTTATCCATTCACTAGTTGATGGTCATTTGGGTTGTTTCCAGTTTTGGCAATTATGAATACAGCTGCTATAAACTTTCATATACAGGTGTTTGTATGTATATGTCTTTATTTCTCTTAAGTAAACACATAGGAGTAGGGTTCTAGGTCTATGGTAAACAGATGTTTAACTTAAGAAACTGCCGAACTGTTTCTAAGGAGACTGTACTATTTTGCATTCCTACCAGCAATGCATGAGTGTTCTACTTGCTCTGCAGTTTTATCACCATTTGGCATATTCAATCTTTGTAATTTTAGTCATATTAATAGATGTGTAGCTGTATTTCATTTTAGTTCTAATTTGCATGTCTCTAATGACTAATGATGTTGACCATCTTTTTATGTACTTAACTTGCCGTCCATATTTATTTTTTGGTAAAGTGTCTGTCTAAATCCTTTTAGCATTTTTTAAAAATGGGGTTATTTGTATTCTTGAATTGTAAAAATTCTTTATATATTCTGGATACAAGTCTTTTATCAGACGTGTTTTGCACTAATTTTTCTAGTGCGTGGCTTATCATTTCATTTTTCTTAATAGTGCGTTTTGAAAAACAGACACTTAAAATGGGTATAAAGTCCATTTTACCAATTTTTTTGGTTTATGCTTTTAGTATCCTTTCTGAAAAATCTTTGCCTAACACAAAATTACAAGGATTTTTTTCTAGTGTGGAAAAGGAACGTGGTTTTTGTATATGATGCAAGATAATGGTTAAAGGAAATTTCTTCATGTGGCTATTTCTTCTAGTATCATTTGTTGAAAAGACTCTGTCCTGTCTCCTTTTAATTACCTGGACATCTTTTCATACTCACTAGGATGGCTGTAGTCAAAGAGATAGACAATAATAACAGGCATTATATGAAAAAATTGAAGGTCTCATACATTGCTGGTGGAAATGTAAAATTGTGCAGCCACTGTGGAAAACAGTTGGGTAGTTCTTCAAAAAGTTAAATATAGAGTTATTATATGACCTAGAAGTTCTACTCCTAAATATATACCTAAGAAAATGGACAAGTCCACACAAAAACTTTTACATGAATGTTCATAGCACCATTATTTATAATAGTCAAAAAGTGAAACAACGCAAAAACTCGTCAACTAACTGATGAATGGATAAACACAATTTGGTATATCCGTATAGTGGAATATCATTCAGGCATAAAAAAAGATGAAGTACTAACATATGCTACAGCATGGATGGACCTTGAAAACATTGTGCTAAGTGAAAGAAGCCAGACACAGAAGGTCACATGTTATAGGAATCCATTCATATGAAATATTCAGAATAGGCAAAATCATGGAAACAAAGTAGATTAGTGGTTGCAAAGGGCTATTGGGAGAGTGCAATGGGGAATTACTGCTAATATGTACAGGCTTTCTGTTTGAGGTGATGAAACTGTTCTGGAATTAAATGATGCTAATAGTTCCACAACTCTGTGAATATAGTAAAAAAACTCTGTGAATATAGTAAAAAATTAACACTTTAAAGTGGTTAATTTTGTGGCATGTGAATTACTTCTCAATTTTTTTTTTTTGAGACGGAGTCTCGCTCTGTCACCCAGCCTGGAGTGCAATGGCGCGATCTCGGCTCACTGTAAGGTCTGCCTCCTGGGTTCATGCCATTCTCCTGCCTCAGCCTCCCAAGTAGCTGGGACTACAGGCGCCCACCACGACGCCCGGCTAATTTTTTTGTGTGTTTTTAGTAGAGACGGGGTTTCACCATGTTAGCCAGGATGGTCTCGATCTCCTGACCTCGTGATCCGCCCGCCTTGGCCTCCCAAAGTGCTGGGACTACAGGCGTGAGCCACCGCGCCCGGCCTCAATTTTTTAAAAAGTTTGGAAAAATGGAAAAATACTGCCTGCTCTTTAACAAAACTACTATTAGCATTCTTTTTTGTTGTTGTTGTTTTTTGAGATGAAGTCTGGCTCTGTCACCCAGGCTGGAATGCAGTGGTACGATCTCAGCTCACTGCAACCTCTGCCACCCGGGTTCAAGTGATTCTCCTGCCTAAGCCTCCCAAGTAGCTGGGATTACGTGTTCCCACCACCACTCCTGGCTAATTTTTGTGTTTTAATAGAGACAAGGTTTTACCATGTTGGCCAGACTGGTCTCGAATTCCTGACCTCAGGTAATCCACTCACCTTGGCCTCCCAAAGTGCTGGGAATATAGGCATGAGCTGTCGTACCCAGCCACATTCTTATTTTTTAAATGTACAACTTAAAATATATACACATAGATGTAAATAGTTCAAATAAACTTGTTTCATTAAATATTAGATCATTTATTATTATCATGTTCTATGTCATCCCCTAGTCTCTGTATTCATAATCATAAGGAGCTCAGTAAATAAATACTGATGATTTACTGATCAGTTCCCTTACTATTAGACATAGAGGTTGCTTGTGGTTTTCCATTAGTTTAAACAACACTGCAAATGAACTTCTTGTGTATATAACGTTTTTAAATAATTGCAATTCTTTCTTCTGGAAGTTTCTCTAAAGTACAATGAATGGGTCAGAGTAGAACTACAGGATCAAAACTTTTTGATTAAAGCCCAGCACAGTGGTACCTGTCTGTAGTCCCAGCTACTGGGAAGGCTGAGGAGGGAGGATCCCTTGAGCCCAGGAGTTTGAGACCAGCTTGGGCAACATAGTGAGACCCTATCCCCAAAACAACAACAATAATAAAACAACTCTTCAATTTGTGTTGCCACAGTTGTTACCCGAAGAGTTAATTAGCTTTGAGTCTGGCCAATTCCCTTGATACCCATCCCTGATATTATGCACAAAGGTGGGGGAAGGGAAAAGGTGGTAACTGCTCTCTAACTTGAGAGAACTCTGGATGATCAAGGAGTAGTGAATGGTCAGCTGGTTGAGCTAAGCAGCAGTGCAGCAGAGAGCTCCAGGAATAGTCCGTTACTTGAACTTCCAAGGGCTTCTCAGTCCTCTTTGGTTGACTGAGGCCCCTGCTTGGGCAAAGTTGAAGTTCATGGAGTTCCAGCAATCTGTTAACTTCCTTGAGAGACTAGACACTGGTTCAAATACCCAGACTCACAGTAATCACCATACAAGCAGAGGCTATGAAAAGACAGTATACAAAAAATACTAGTAGCCAATAAACATGGAAAAAGGTATTCAGCCTCACTCATATGTAAAGAAATGCAAAGCAAAACAATGCAGGAATGACTGCCAATGGGTACGGGGTTTTTTTCGGGGGAGGGTGATAGAAATGTTCTGGAATTAGCAGTGATGGTTGCACAACTCTGTGAATATACTAAAAACCACTGAATTACACTGTTTTAAAAGGTGAATTTTATGGCATGTATATTATATCTCAACTTTAAATAGTGGGAAAAAATAAATTAACCAAAAGACATTAACAAAATGATATAAGACATAGAGGAATATCATGAATCATAATTAGAAAAAAATCAGAAATGAGGTGATAGAACTCAGCAAAGAATTAGAAGTAGAAAAATATATTTTATAAACTAAGACTAAAGTAGAAGGAACAGAAGAATGGATAAACTCAACACATAATGCTTTAATGAGAAATGAAGGTGAAAAGGAAGAAACTTTTTTTTTTTGAGATGGAGTTCACTCTGTTGCCCAGGCTAGAGTGCAGCGGTGTGATCTCAGCTCACTGCAAGCTCTGCCTCCTGGGTTTGAGTGACTCTCATGTCTCAGCCTCCCAGAAACTTTTAAACAACAAAATGAGGAAAGATAAAAAGGATTTGAAACAATGACTAGTACTGAAGATAAGCAAAGAAGCTACAATATACAGATAAAAGAAGCCCCTGAAGAAAACAAGGGAATGAAACAAATGCAAACAGTGTAATTCAAGAAACATTTACAGAAACTTAAAAAAGCAAAATATTGCATATTGAAATAGTGGATCATGTGGCTGAGAACATCAACCTAGATTGACCTACTTCAAGGCATATTTTTGTCAAAATACTGGATGTTAAAGAAAAAGAAAACATTCTTTAGGTATTTAGGCAAAAACAAAAACATGACCTTTATATCATTAGGAGAATAAAATTACGTTGTTACACTGGTAGTAATGTTTATGCCAGAAGAACATGGAATACCATGTTTCAGATATCAAGGAAAGCACATATGATCCAAGGATTTTGTGTTAAGCAGAACTGGCTTTCAAGTATAAAGGGCATAGCAAGCAGCTATTAGCAATTAAAGAACTCAGAAAATATTGTTCCCAGGAGTTTTCCCTAAGAAATTTAGAGAATGAGGTTCAGACAACTAGAGTAACTAGGGAGATTGTAGTATGTGGTGGCTATATGATCTGACAATGAAGATAGAGTCAACCAATAAAAATGGAAAAAAATTGATTACATATTTTAAAGTATATTTCTGAACCCTATTTTGTTCTTTTCATCTGTCTGTTTTTACACAAATATCATTCTCTTGACTACTATTGCAATTTTATAAGTCTCGATGTCAGGTATTATAAATGTTCTAATTTTGTTATTTTTTTCTAAGTTGCTTAGGCTATTCTAGGTCCTGTGCATTTCTACACAAATTTCAGATTCTTCTTCTTAATTTGTGCAGAAAGCCCTGCTAGGATTTTGATTAAGACTGGATGGAATCTATAGGTCAATTGGAGGAGAACTGACAATAATATTGAGTCTTCTGACTCATAGTTTAATTCTGCATTTATTTAGCTCTTCTTTAATTTTCCTCATCAGTATATTGTGGTTTTCAGCATATAAATATTGTGCTTATTTTGTTAGATTCAAACCTAAGTATTTTATGGTCTTGATGCTTTTGTAAATGCTACTGTTTTTTAAATTCTAATTTCAATTATTTATTGCTCTTATTTTTTTTAACTTTTTTTTTTTTGAGACAAAGTGTTGCTCTTGTTCCCCAGGCTGGAGTGTGGTGGCGTAATCTCGGCTCACTGCAACCTCTGCCTCCTGGGTTCAAGTGATTCTCCTGCCTCTGCCCCCCACCGAGTAGCTGGGATTACAGGCACCTGCCACAACGCCCGGCTAATTTTTGTATTTTTAGTAGAGACTGGGTTTTACCATGTTGGCCAGGCTGGTCTAGAACTAACTCCTGACCTCAGGTTATCCACCCACCTCGGCCTCCCAAAGTGCTGGGATAATTTTTGTATTTTTAGTAGAGACCGGGTTTTACCATGTTGGCCAGGCTGGTCTAGAACTCCTGACCTCAGGTTATCCACCCACCTCAGCCTCCCAAAGTGCTGGGATTACAGGCGTGAGCCACCAAGCCCGGCCATTTATTGCTCTTATATAGAAATACAACAGATTTTTGTATATTGACCTTGTATCCTATGACCTTAATAAACTCATTTATTAGTTCTTTTGTAGATTATTTGGGACTTTATGTGTAGATACTCATGTCATCTGTGAATAAATACTGCTTTACTTCTTCCTTTCCAGTATATATGTTTTCTATGTTTCTTTCTTGGCTATTACATTGGCTAGCACCTGCAGTAAAATCTTGAGTAGAAGTGGTAAAACGACATTCTTGTGGGGGAAAGCATTCAGTCTTTCCCATTAAGTATGATGTTATAGGTTTTTTTGTAGATACCTTTTGTTAGGTATCAGAAATTCCTTATATTCTTAGTTTGTTAAGAGATTTTTATTGTGAATGGATGTTGAATTTTCTCAGATGATTTTTCTTCATCTATCGAAATGATATTTCTTTTCTAGCCACTTGACATGGTGAACTACATTGGTTTATTTTTCAAATGTTAAAACAACCTTTCATTCCTAGGATAAACCCCACTTAGTCATGACATATTATCTTTATTGTGTATATTTGGATTGGATTTGCTGAATTCTTTTTTTTTTTTTTGAGACAGAGTCTCGCTCTGTCACCCAGACTGGAGTGCAGTGGCGCAGTCTCGGCTCACTGCAAGCTCCGCCTCCTGGGTTCACGCCATTCTCCTGCCTCAGCCTCTCCGAGTAGCTGGGACTACAGGCGCCCGCCACCACGCCCGGCTAATTTTTTTTTTTTTTGTATTTTTAGTAGAGACGGGGTTTCACCGTGGTCTCCATCTCCTGACCTCGTGATCCGCCCTCCTCGGCCTCCCAAAGTGCTGGGATTACAAGCGTGAGCCACCGCGCCCGGCCCTGGATTTGCTGAATTCTGCAAAGATTTTTGCATCTGTATTCACAAGGATATTCGTCTAATCTTTTTCTGATTTTGGCAATACTGGCCTTATAAAATGTGTTAGGAAGCATTCCCTTCTTTTACGTTCTGGAAGAGTTTTTGTTGAGTTTCTATTCATTCTTCTATACATTTTTGGGTAGAATTCACAAGTGAAACCATCTAGTCCTGGAGTTTCCTTTGTGGGAAAGTTTTTAACTACAAGTGTGATTTATTTCATAGACATTGGGCTATTAAGCTAACTTATTTCTTCTTAAATGAGCTTTGCTATTTTGTCCAATTTATGGGCAAGAAGTAGTTCATAATATTGTTATCTCATTAGCATCTGTGGGGTCTGTGGTGATGTCTCCCGTTACATTACTGATATTGATAATTTGTGTCTTTTTTCTTTTTTGCTTTATTAGTCTGGTTAGAGAGTTATCAATTGTATTGATATTTTTAAAGAACCAGCTTTTGGTTTTATTGATTTTTCTCTATTTTTATGTTTTTAATTTTATTCATTTCTTCTCTAATCTTTATTATTAGTTTTTAAATTTCTATTGGCTTTAGCTTTAATTTGCTCTTCCTAATAAGTTTAATTCATTCAGACGCTTGCATTCCAGCTTATGCCCTCACTTCTCCACAGTGCAGCTGGAATCACAAAAGTCACTAATGACCTCCTAATTAGCAGTGGCATCATCACCAGTTGTTGCCTAGTTAGATGCCACTTCAGCATTTGAACCCTTTTTCTATGTACATTCATATATAGCCTCTCTAATTTCACAGGTTATTTGAAAATCTTCCTCTTGATTTTCTACTCATTCCCTCTAAGTGAGCAGAATTACCTTCGATTGACTATTGCCTACTATTTCTAATGCAAGGTTCTAACACCCATTTTTTTTCCTCCCTGCCATTATTCTCTTACTTTTTTCAGCTCCATAAAACTCCCTCTGGTGCCTCATCATGTATGATACAAACTACTTTATCCATAATCCTGTCACCTAGATATAGATAGACAACTCCTTGTCCTTGGTTTATGTAATTCCATAAAAACAGGCGCACATAAATTTTTTAACAAAAATTTGATTGCAACATTCATTACTGCTTTGCAGTCCCTTTTCCCTCAATATATCATTTATGTATAATATCATTCTATATATAATTTTCACTTATTTTTAAATATGTCATTTACATCTTTTCATATATAGTTAAAACTTTTTATTAGAGAGATTTTCAAACATACAAAAGTAAGCAGAATGTTATAATGGACCCTCCTGTACACATCACCCAGCTTTCATGGTTGTCAACTCAGGGCCAATCCTGTTTCATCTGCACCCTGACCTACTTCTTTCCTCCTATGTTATATTGAGACAAGTCCCAAATATATCATTTCCTCCATCCATGTAAATTTGTAATGACTGTATGGTATCTAACTGTATGGAGGTACCATTATTTATATATTTAGATAATCCTGTTTTTGGACATTTGTGACTTTTAGTTTTATCATTCAAATTATAACACTACAACTGCTACCATAATATTTTTAAATAAATGAGATACCACCAGCTTTTCACATTGCTTGAATTTATTTTCTTATGTTTATCCCTACAATATCCTGTAAAGTAGTCAGAACAGGTTATATTATCCACATTTTATACACAAGAATTTTAGAGTCCAGTGACAAACTATTGGTAAATAGTAGAGTTTCCTAACTTAAAATTATTCATAAAAATAACACATATATATGGTAGACATAGGCTGCTTAAAAAATTTCTATGTAAATATTCATTGAACATCTATTAAGTATTAGATACTATGTTGGATGCTTTTCTGTTTATAAATGCTGTGAAATAAGTGTTGTATCATTTTACAGGTAGGGAGCGGAGACTCAGATAAGTTAAATAATATACCCATCATCAGATAGCTAGTATTGGAATCTGGGTTCCAATTTAGGTCTTGCCTTTAAGTTCAGTATTCTTTCCAGTTTTCCCTATATTAATATTTCAAGGATTACCTCCTTTTCATTAAGAAAGCAAGTAACTTTTGAGCTTGATTCTGCCTTCAAGCAACTTTACAATGTAGTTGGGAAGATAGTACAAGATAGGAAGTCAGTGCCATAGGAGCAGAAAAAAAGTTATTTGGCAGTGGTAAAAATAATGATACTGTCCATATATGCATGGTACTTTAGGCATGACAGAGAGCTTTGTCATTTCATCAATAATTTGTAATATATTAAATACCTACTATGTAGAAAGACCTGTATTAGTTATGTAACAGTGAAGCAAGCTGACTTTTGTCCTTCCTGTTATCACTAGAAACTAAACATTTGAGAAGGAGAAATCAGACAAGATATTTGCATAGTTCTCTTAAGCAAACTATTTTTTTCACTAGCAAACTATTTTTTTCGCTGTGCATTCTTCTGTTTCTCCTGGCAATCCTGACAGTATTCAAAATCCAGGCTAAGTAAAGTCTCCAGAAAAACCAAATTTCCCTGAAGATAGAATATAGTTATATTGTAGAAGTGACAATTGTCAGCATATTGCCAGTGGTGGAAGAATGTGGTGTTGGCATGTGTTTGCTAGTTGGTTTTTGGTTTAGGGAATATTCTAGAGACATCCAAAAGACATAATGCTTGTCCAGCTGCTTCTATATAGTGCCATAGTCTAAACAAGTAATTCAACAAAATGCTTTGAAACCACAATACTCGCTCATTAAACATTTGAAATATTTTCACAGAAATTAAATATGAGGTTCTGAGAATGTACTTGCACAGTTATTTACATATCCAAATATTTGAAACCTCTTCCAGAATATAGATCCCTGCAATAAACTGCCTTTTAAAATGCTGCATGGGGCTGGGTGTGGTGGGTCATGCCTGTTATCTCAGCACTTTGGGAGGCTGAGGGGGGTGGATCACCTGAAGTCAGGAGTTCAAGACCAGCCTGACCAATATGGTGAAACGGCGTCTCTACTAAAAATTAAAAAATTAGCTGGGCATGGTGGTGTGTACCTGTAGTCCCAGCTACTCAGGAGGCTGAGACAGGAGAAGCACTTGAACCCGGGAGGTGGAGGTTGCAGTGAGCCGAAATTGTGCCACTGCACTCCAGCCTGGGTGACAAAGCAAGACTCCATTTCCAAAAAAAAAAACGCTGCCATGTGGACAGGCAGTTAAATATGTGGCCATACATGGTGATGACAAATGTTCTACACCTTTATTATCCAGTAGAAATATGTAAGCTACATGTGTAACTTAAAATATTCTAATAGACACATTAATCAAATTAAAAAGCAGGTGAAATTAATTTTAATAGTATATTTTATTTAATGCAAAATATCCAAAACATTATTTCAATGTGGAGTCAATATAAAATATTACGAGATGTTTTACATCTTCATCCTGTTTTCTAATAATATATGAATTATTGAATGAAGTATGTATTTTACACTTACACTGTATCAGAATTTGGAGTAGCCACATTTCAAGTGCTCTTGGACAGCACAGGTCTATTATTCTCCAGCCCTCAGTCATTTTCTGAACCAACTGGAGGCAAGAAAACGAGTGTGTCATTGAAGTAGTGTCCAAATGCCCTAAGCCGGTACAGGCCATACATCATTACTTCCATCTTTTGGGGGGTCAGTCCATTGAAAGTAATAGCCATATCTGAACAGCAGCCTTCTACTACTTGCTGAGGGTTATTAGACAATGCCTCTTCAATAAGCTGTGCGATTGGTTTTGTATTAAATACATCTCTTCCTTCATAATCCTCTGCATTTTCTGCATGAACTCCTGCGTATTTCAGGCATATTGCCAGCTGCTTATCTTCAGATACCTTCCAAATCACACTTTGATCTGCACAGGTCTCAGAGTTATCGAGAAGTCTGTTAAGTCTTTTCATCGACTCTCTACTTAAGACAATCCCTCCTTCCACAGTCACGTATTCGAGGTCTCCAGATATAACAGCGTGGCCCAGATAGAAGGGTTGGGATGCATCCCTTTTAAACAAAAGGTACTTTAAATTTTCAGTGACAGCAAACGTAGTGGGAAGTGCAAGAAAGAACCAGTTGTAGTTGTCGCCATACTTCTCAAAGACGTATTTGTAAGTGGTCCTCATCTGTACCCACCTGTCATTGCTTTCTATATTGAACAAATTATCATTTTTAGTATCGTAGAGCTCTGCTTTGTCACAGTGTTTGGTCCAGGTCTCTTTCAGTACAGCCCAGTAACTCTCATCTTCGGATTCTCCAAAGATGATACAGAAAACACGAATACTTTTACTGAGCTCCACGAGTATCACTTCTGAAGTGTTTAAGAAATCGTTCCTGTTAGGTGGACGAAGGTGATGGTGCTCGTGGAATTGAGTTTGACCTCTGTGTCGAATGTGAATTTGGCCAAACATAGTTATCAAAACCCAGGAAATGCTCCCAAGCAACATACCCTTAAAAAATGATGTCCCACTAGCGGAAACCATTTTCCAGGCGTTAGGACAGTACGCCAGGATCAAAGGCAGCCTGGGACCGGGTCCCGGGGTCCCGCGCCTTCCGGAGCTGGCGGCCGCGCTCCCGATTGGGCCACTCTAGCTGCGGGAGGTCGCTTCTCGGTGGCGTAGAGAAGGGGGCGGGGCAGGAGCCGGACGCTGCGGCCACTGCGGGTGGGGTCCGTGCTGTTGCGGGTGAGAGGTATACCAGGAGTTCTGCACGCCTGGCCTTCCAACCAACAATAAATTTGAAAATGAGCAGAGATTAGTCACAGACGGCTCTAAAGTGGGCCAGACATCAGCACTGAGCCAAAAAGAAGAGAATTGAGTTTTACCTCACGATTCGTGTGTTCAGCCCCAGGTACAACACATCCCGTATGTTGATAAGCATGGGGTCCTTCTTAAGGCTTTTAAAATTCTCCTTATAATATTCGTTTTAGTATTTGTGTGTCTGTGTGTTTAATCAAAGAATCTCTTCTATACTGTCTCCATCAGTCTGTAAGTATGTAAAACTACCCAGAGTTTTTACTTAAACGTAGCACCTACGGAGTTCATGAGAACACACCACTTCCTTGATGTCATTATGACTTTTTGATCAACCCGTCAAATAGGACATTTGAAGCCTTTCTTTCCTCTTAGATTTATTTTCTTGTTCTTAATATATGTTAATCAGTAATTTTTAATTTACAATCCACTGAAGAAAATTCTATTGATGAATACTCTTGACGTATATATATAGTCCTTGTATTAAAAGTATCAAAACTCTGGCATTTTGATCAACTTTTAAATATTCAAAGAGCCTTTAATGTGCTAACTGTATTTAACTCATCTCCAGTGAACTACTTTAAAATATCCAAACTGATGATGACATTATGAGATTTTTAAAGCCTTTTTCAGAAAGGCTTATTTTTCAAAAATAAATTTTTATATTTACATTTTCCCTCACTCTACAGATGCAACAGCTTGAGAGACAAGTTATTGATGCTGAACGTCAAGCAGAAAAAGCTTTTCAACAGGTAGAGTATAATTTTAGTTTAAATGGTTTTTTTTTTGCCTGTACTACTCACATAAAGATTGTTTTGCTCACAATGGAAAGACAATTATCAGCCCGCCTCTACATCTTACCGTTTTGACTGTTCATAGCTTGATCCATAAAGAAAATGGAGAATCTAACTCTATTTTGTCCATTAACAAATTTTCAAAAGGGAAAAAAGCTTCCATTAGGAAGTTTTATCTTACTTCTGAGAAAAATCAAATATGGCTTTTATGGTAATACTAACTATATTTAAGTTTTGTATATAAATATGTTCATAGTGGCTTTATTTGTAGTTATAAAGAGTTGGAAATAATATGAATGCCATATTATAGAAGAATGAAAAAGTAAACTCTATCAACTCCATGAAATATTAGACAACCATTAAAATAATTGTTTCTAAGGATATGCATTAATATGTAAAAATGCTTAGAGTTAATATTAGGAAAAGTCAAACCTAAGAGTTAAAAAAAAGTCTGAGAGGAAACACCCCAAAACTTTAACAAATGTTTAAAATTGTTTGAATTATGGAATCAGGAATGATTTTTTCCCCTATTTTTTTTTTTGTGTGTGTGTTTTTTTTGAGACGGAATCTTGCTCTGTGGCCCAGGCTGGAGTGCAGTGGCGCGATCTTGGCGCACTGCAACCTCCGCCTCCTGGGTTCAAGAGATTCTCCTGCCTCAATCTCCTGAATAACCTGGATTACAGGTGCGCACCACCACACCCGGCCAATTTTTATTTTGTTAGTAGAGATGGGGTTTGTTGGCCAGGGTGGCCTCAAACTCCTGAACTCAGGTGATCCACCCACCTTGGCCTCCCAAAGTGCTGGGATTACAGGTGTGAGGTATTGTGCCTGGCCCCCTATATTTTCATACTTTGAGTTTTTTAATGGAACTTTTATTTATTAAAATTTTCAAATTTTGTAATGACAGGGTCTCACTATGTTGTCCAGGATGATCTTGAACTCCTGGCTTCAAGTGATGCTCAGTGTCCCAAAGTGTTGGGATTACAGGTGTGAGCTCACTGTGCTCAGACAACTTTTATTATTTTTTTAAAAGATGTTTTGATAAGTCACATAACCCTTTCTGGGCCTTGCCAGCAGTAAAATGAGCAGTAAAATGATGGGTTTGGATAGGCCCACCCAGCCTTCAAGTTTAATGATTCTAAATCCATAGCTTCTCATTTCATGAAAAGATCTCAGTCATATTCAGTTTAATCAATGAGTTCCAGTGAGTTCTGGTGTTCTGCCGCACTATGGAGTAATATGGTTAACTATAATTTATTGCATATTTACAAAAAGCTTAAAGAGCCAGCTTTCTATATTTTCATAAACTAGAAGAGAGGATTTTGAATGTTCACAACACAAATAAATAGTAAATGAGGTGCTGGCCATGCTAATTACCTTGATTTGATCATTACACATTGTATACACACATGGAAATATCCCTCTGTATCTCCTAAATATGTACAATTATTATGTATCAACTAAAAACAAAAGAAAAAAAGGCTTAAATACAAAATTATTTCTCCTAAGAAGTGCATATGAAATTCCTATGCTTTCTCTAAGTTTGTCATGTTTCCTTCCTTCAACTTGAGTACTACCAAATCTTTTTTCTTTTTAATTTTTATTTTAGAAGGGTAAGGAGTCTGGCAACAAGGCTTTCCCCCTTGCTGCTCTGCCGTTCTTTCCACTAATTTTGGAAGTTGCAGTGTCTGTTTGTTTAGTGGTTTGGCTTTCTGGCTGCTCAAAATTGAAGTCAAGGAAGCCTTCTGAAGGAAATTTATCACTTGTAAATCTTTCAGAAGGACCTCTATATGTGGCAGCTGTACCAAGTTTCTCATTCTAAGTTTCTCATTTTCTTGCCACTACCAATTATATCTCTCTTGATTGTATTTGCTTGGCTTATTTGATTTCTTGTTCCATAGCATAGTCGCATCTTCCATTTGACAATTAGAATTTCCGTTTCTGCCTGGTTGAAATTTGTGTCCAGGGCCACTTTAGTTGCAATTATTTTTACTACATACACTGGATTTCTAGTTTCCATTACTGTTGTTCATATGCCAACTGGAAAAGCCACCTGTTCCCTCAGAATGCCAACTGGAATTCCTTCCTGTACCATTATGATTCCAATCTACTGTTCCACTATTTGAATGCCAACCAACTCCAGAATTACTATGGTTGTGAAACCAAGTCAGGGAGCCTCCTGCAACATCCTAATGCCACTCAGAACATCCTTTTGGTCCACCAGTATTCCTCAAAGAATGCAGAAAGCTGTTTCTCCGTGTATTATTAAAGCGATCTTTTTTCCAATTACAAGCCTCCTGTGGAGGTCCAGGGTGATGCCATGCTGGCTGACTGTAACTCTGTCTGTGTTGGTGAGGAATTTGGTGTTCTCAGCTCCATTGGGGTCACCTGTCATCAGAATTTACTTCTTGGCTGCTACTGGAAGGTTCTTGTCAACTTTGTTCTTTCCTTTGTTTTATTAATTGAATGAGTTCCGTGTCAAAATAATCTTCTTCCTCTTCCTCTCCTTTTCCATCATCTTCTCTTTCCTGGGCATCAACGTTATCTTTGTGCAGCTGGCCAGAAATATGCTTTACATATGCAGAAAGACCCACTTCTGTGGCCCTGCACCTTCGGCACTCATGACTAGTGCCTCTTTTTGGAGCTGTACACGATGTGACACTATATGCATTTTTGTTCTCCTACCGTAGTGACCAGATCTGAATCACTCAACCAAACCCTCTTACTCCATCAGGCCACTGAGGGCCGGGCAAGGGAGCTCCCTGATGCCCCAGATACCCCATTCAGTTTTGGGTCTGAGAGCCTACTCTGGACCCTGTCCCCACCAGGCCCCTTCACCCTCAATTTTTATTTTAGATTCAGCAGATACATGAAAAATTTAATTTTATAGGGTAGAGTAAGTGCCTAGTAGATTTCTTTTTTTTTGAGACGGAGTCTCGCTCTGTCGCCCAGGCTGGAGTGCAGTGGCGCCATCTCGGCTCACTGCAAGCTCCGCCTCCCGGATTCACGCCATTCTCCTGCCTCAGCCTCCGGAGTAGCTGGGACTACAGGCGCCCGCTAATTTTTTGTATTAGCGCCTGGCTAATTTTTTGTATTTTTAGTAGAGACGGGGTTTCACCGTGGTCTCTATCTCCTGACCTCGTGATCCACTCCCCTCGGCCTCCCAAAGTGTTGGGATTACAGGCGTGAGCCACCGCGCCTGGCCAGTGCCTAATAGATGTCTAAATAAGCCCAATGTAGCCTAATCTTTGATTTTCTTAATTATGCTTGAAAACGAAATCTTACAACTTTATTAGGCAAGACTTTAAGCACATGCAAGAGTAGAGAAAATAGTATAGTGAACCCCCATCACCCACTTCAACAATTAGTCAAGTCATGGCTCATCTGTACCTCCACCCACTTCCCCTGCCCCCTCACACTGGACTATTTAGAAGCAAATCCCAGACATAGTATAATTTCATCCATTATTATATACTATACTAATCTAAAACCAAACACTCTTAAAAATCATAACCACAATACCATCATCACACCAAAAAATTACCAATAATTCTTCAGTATATCAAAGATCTAGTCAGTATTCAAATTTTTCCAAATAGCTAGTAATTGCTTCTGTGTTTTGTTCTTTAATCAAAGTGGAATTCACATAACATAAAATTAAGTTTTTTTTTGAGACAATCTTACTCTGTCACCTGGGCTGGAGTGCAGTGGTGCAATCTCAGCTCACTGCCACCTCCACCTCCTGAGTTCAAGCGATTCTCCTGCCTCAGCCTCCCGAGTAGCTGGGACTTTAGGCACCCACCACCATGCCTGGCTAATTTTTTGTATTTTTAGAGAGATGGGGTTTCACCATGTTGGCCGGGCTGGTCTCGAACTGCTGACCTTGTGATTCGCCCGCCTTGGCCTCCCAAAGTGCTGGGATTACAGGTGTGAGCCAC
Organism: Hylobates moloch; assembly: GCF_009828535.3. Classification (NCBI taxonomy): domain Eukaryota; kingdom Metazoa; phylum Chordata; class Mammalia; order Primates; family Hylobatidae; genus Hylobates; species Hylobates moloch. The sequence goes on along the minus strand of NW_026652290.1, from coordinate 81,350,917 downwards.
CGTGCCCGGCCAAAATTAGCATTTTAAAATGAACAGTTCAGTGTTGTGTACAATCATCACCTCTATCTAGTTCCAAAATGTCGAAAGGAAACTCATCTCAAAAGGAAACCATATTCATTAAGCATTTAGTCCCATTTCCCCCTCCCACTAGCCCCTGGCAACCACCAATCTGCTTTCTGTTGCTGTGGATTTACCTATTCTGGATATTTCATATAAATGGATTTATATACTATGTGATCTTTTGTGTCTGGCTTCTTTCATTTAGCAGAATGTTTTTGATCTTTATCAATGTTGTAGCATGTATCATGCTTTATTCCTCATTATGGCTAAATAATGTTCCATAGGTATATATACATACACACAAAATTTGTTTATCCATTTGTCTTTTTATGGACATTGTCTTTTTATGGATTTTCACTGCCCTCAGTGTCTCCTGTGCCCTACCTATTCTACCTTTTCATCTTTTGACTATTGTGACTAGTGCTGTTAAGAACATACATATATTTGTTTGAGTACCCCTTTTTAATTCTTTTATTTATATACCCCTCCTTTTTTTTTTTTTTTTTTTTCTGAGATGGAGTTTTGCTCTTGTTGCCCAGGCTGGAGTGCAATGGCACGATCTCGGCTCACCGCAACCTCCGCCTCCCAGGTTGAAGCCATTCTCCTGCCTCAGCCTCCTGAGTAGCTGGGATTACAGGCATCCACGCCTAGCTCATTTTGTATTTTTAGTAGAGATGGGGTTTCTCCATGTTGGTCAGGCTGGTCTCCAACTCCCAATTTCAGGTGATCCGCCCACCTCGGCCTCCCAGAGTGCTGGGGTTACAGGTGTGAGCCACCTCGACCGGCCCTCTTTTTTTTGTTTTTAATAGTTGGTTTGTTCAAATTGGGATCTAAACTAGATTGACACGTTTCATTTGATTCTTAAACTCTTTTAATTTATAGGGTCTTTTTCCCTTTTTTCTTTCAATTTATTTGTATGCGTTAATTTGTTCTCTAAAGCTTTCCACATTCTGGAGTTTGCCGAGTGCATACCTATGATGTGATTTAACAAGCTCCTCTACCCCTATATTTCCTGTAAAATATAGTTAGATCTAAAAATTTGACTTTTTTTCTTTCTCTCTTTTCAAGACTACTTCTTGGGTGATATTGTTGACCTCCACCAGGAGGTATATAATAATGTCTAGTTATCTCTGTCTCTCTCTCTTTTTTTTTTTTTGGTGATATTAGCAGCCATTGATTACCTTGTTTAAATCAATGATTTCATCAGGGAGGTTATTGCTTTTTTAAAAACAGACTTTAATTTTTAGAGCAGTTTTAGATTTACAGCAAAATTGATAGTATATGAAGTACAGAGCTTTCATATATCCTCTCCCCTCCAACACACATTCAAGCTTTCTTCCATGTCAGCATCCAACACCAGAGTGGTACACTTATTACAACTGATGAACCAACACTGACACATCATTGTTACCCAAATCCCATCGTTTACATTAATGTTTACTCTTGGTGTTTTATGTTCTATGGGTTTTGACAAATGTGTAATGCTGTGTATCCTCTTCTATAGTATCCTATAGCATACTTTCACTGCTCTTAATGTCTCCTATGCTCTACCTATTCAATCCTTCCCTCCTCTTAAGTCCCTGGAAACCACTGATGTTTTTACTGATTTAATTGTTTTGTCTTTTCCAGAATGTCATATAGTTAGAATCAGACAGTATATAGCCTTTTCAGATTGGCTTTATTTTCACTGAGTAATATGCATTAAGGTTTCTTCATGACTTTTCAGTTAGCATTCTTTTCAACAATAACTTAGCCAGAATGGCTAAAATTAAAAGAACAACAATGAAGTGTTGGCAAGGAGATGGAGCAACTGGAATTTTCATACACTTCCAGTAGGAATGCAACTTTGTACATTTATTCACTCTGGAAAGCTGTTTGGCAACATCTACTAAAGTAAACATTTGCCAGCCTATGACCCAGCAATTCTACTCCTGGGTATATACCAAGAGAAATAGGAACACATATCCACCAAAATATAGGTTTATGGACATGTGAAGCAACTTTATTCATAACAGTCCTAAGCTGAAAACAAACAAATCGTTCTACCAAAAAAGACACATGCACTTCTATGTTTATCATAGTGCAATTCACAATAGCAAAGGCATGGAATCAACCAAAGTGCCCATCAGTGGCGGGTTAGATAAAGAAAATGTGGTACATATACACCAGGGAATACTACACTGCCATAAAAAAGAATGAGATCAGGTCCTTTGTAGCAACATGGATGCAATTGGAGGTCATTATCCTAAAAGAATTAATGCAGGAACTGAAAACTAAATACCACATGCTCTCACTTATAAGTGGGAGCTAAACATTAAATACACAAATGATACCATTTCCACAGTGTGAATCTATCTTGATCAGAATTCTTTTGACATCTAATAATGATCCCTGCCTAGAAAAATAAACAAGTTTTTCTTATTGTGAAATGCCCAGTGAGTCTTACCAAGATAGGAGAAGATGAATGTAGGATATAACATGAGAGAAAGCCAATCCAAGACAATTGTAGAAATTGCCAAGAAAATTATGGGCAGGGCACATTTCAAGGTTAATTCTAACCCAGCTCTTCTCCAGGATTCCTAGAGTGTAGTTATTTAAATTAGCATACATTGGTGTTCTAGACACATAGAATTAAAGTCCAGAGTTTGGAATAAGCACTTAATTTTTCTTTTTTGGGGACGGAGTCTCACTATATGCCCAGGCTGAAGTGCAGTGGTGTGACCATGGCTCATTGTAGCCTTAACTTCCCGAGCTCAAGCAATCCTCCTGCCTCAGCCTCCCTAGTAGCTGGGACTATAGTCATGCGCCACCACACCCAGCTAATTTTAAATTGTTTGTAGAGATGGGGCCTCACTGTGTTGCCAGGGCTGGTCTCAAACTCCTGGGCTCAAGTAATCCTCCTGTCTCGGCCTCCCAAAGTGTTGGAATTACAGGCATATACTGCAAACTTGGCCTTTTAAAAAATTTTTTGTTGTTGATTTTTTTTCTCCTCTTCCTCTTTCTCCTCCCCCATTCGATCTCCTCCACCTCCTCCTCTTTTCTTTTTTGAAGGGGAAGGGTGAAGACAGGAGAGGAATATGAAACCTGTTTGGCAAGGTAAAGTCTGTACAGCCAAAGAGAAATCAAGGTGAATTCATGTTTCTCTGCCTTGAGAACAAACTTAAAATTTTAGCTGGATTTAGATCCAAACTCTCCTACTTAGTTGACTGAAAAAGCTTCTTAGTTTCTTCAAGTCTTAGTTGTGTCGCTTATGGAAAAGAGCTAATATTTGCAGAGCTCATAGTCTCTGTATATTGTGTAGAGGTGAGAACACAGCGATGAAGAACACAGACTTGAGCCAAACTGTCTGGGTTCAAAGTCTGTCTCCATCTCTTACCACCTTTTCAACTTGAGCCTCAGCTTCCTATCTGTACAACGTAGTACTATCTAATACCTAGCTCATAGGATTTGGGGGAGATTGATAGTTACTATGAGTAAAGTGCTTGGAATATTTCCTGCCACATAGAAGTGCTATTTAGCCATTATGAAGATTGACTCTGATTTAAGTAAAGTGCCTGGCCTGCAGTCAGCCCTCAATTAATGGTGGTGGTGGTAGAAGTACGATTAGTAATGTAAGGATCTATGCTGTGCCTGTGTTTTAATACTCTTTGGCTGATAGTACCAAGTAGTGATATTCCCACTTACACCTCTACAAAGGCAATAATTAACAGTAAAATCATAAAAAGCCTACTTAAATTCTGTGGAGGCACTTTCAGAATGCTTACAATATTCTCTGTCCCTCCATACCAGATGTTTTAGTCTTTTTCTGCAGAGGTGTACTGAGCTGTATATGCCTGTTCCTGTTCAGCCACATGCCTTGCAGCACACATTTGTTGGCTTGTCTGCCTCTCTGACTTTCACCACTAAAAGCAGTACTCAGCTGAAACCAGCTCAACTCTATACTTTAGCTTTGTACGTTTTTCTCTTTGTATATTAATGAATGGCATCACTTCTGTAACAATTAACGAAGTTGTCTGCAGAAAAAAAGTCACACATTTGCCAGATAAATCTTGGTGATCTTTATACTTAATGTTCTAGTACATCCCCCTCCCCTCCCCTCCTCTCCCCTTCCCTTCTTTTCTCCTTCCCTTCTTTTCCCCTTCCTTTCCCTTCCCTTCTTTTTCCTTCATTGTCTTGTGTTTTCTGACTTTGGCCTTCCTAATAGCATCTTTCTTTACCTCTGTACCCTGGCTGTCTCTATATGTCTCTATATGTAATCTATCTGTTCTTCCCTATCTTTCCCTTCCCTTCCTTTCTCTCCTTTAACTGCCCATATTATGGGAAAAAGAGAAAGAAATTGAGGATGGTTTGGTTTTGCCTTAATTTAAAATTCTTAATTCATAATACATGGCAAATTTGTTTGTTTTTGAAAATTAAACTAAATTAAGTATTTTTTATTTGTGATTTTCAACTATCTACACCCTCCACTCCCGCCACCGACCACTGCCCTGCCCCGAGTCCTTGGGTCTTACGAGATCCAGTGAGGATTCTTTAAAAAAGGATCCTTGTTCCTGATTCAAGGGAAGCAAACCACAGAGGTTTGTTGCCATCAGGGCCAACCACTGGTCTTGGTAAGTTTGACAGGAAGGACTTCTCTCCTTTGAAGTTGTTCTTTGAGGATGTCGGGTATAAAGCTATTTAATTCTATGTGCTATGTCTTTAAGCAAAAATACACCAGGATTGGTTATTTTAGACATACTGCTACTCCCATTACCAAAAAAAAAAAAAAAATAGAATTACAAATCTCTCAGAGTTTCCATGAGTTAGCAAAACCTGTAGGCATTTCTTTTTGTCAGAACACTTTAAATTTATTTAGTGCATATTTTGTTACACTTCAGAAAAACTTTTTTTCTTTATGTTACCTCATAATCTAAAAGTCGACAGGAAATACAGAGAGCAGATGAATTCTCATGCACTGACGATGTCACCTTCTTTGGCCTTTGCAAGACTAAGTGTTAATAACTTAGAGTAACTGAATCCTTTGCTATCTTTAACAATTTCCATGGGACTGTGGCCTATCTGGTGTTTATGTTGCTTAAACCAGCTTGCCTTTTCTCACTGAACCATGTCCTAAGACTGAAACAACTGTATTTATCTTAACCAAAAAGGAATATTTCGCCACTAAAAGCAGTACTCAACTAAAACCAGGTCAACTCTATAGTTTAGCTTTGTACATTTTTCTCTTTGTTTATCAATGAATGGCATCACTTCTGTAACAATTAACTAAATTGTCTGCAGAAAAAAAAGTCACAGATAAATATTTTATTGCCAGATAAATCTTGGTGATCTTTATACTCAGTGCTCTAGTACATCTTTTTTTGGTTCATTTGTCTTTTGAGACAGGGTCTTGCTCTGTCATCCAGGCTGGAGTGCAGTGGTGCGATCTCAGCTCACTGCAACTTCTGTTTCCTGTGCTGAAGCAATCCTCCCACCTCAGCCTCTGGAGTAGCTAGGGCTGCGGGCATGTGCCACCACACCCAGTTAATTTTTTTTAACCTTTTTTTTTTGTAGAGACGATGTCTCACCATATTGCCCAGATTAGTCTCGAACTCGTCAGCTCAAGCAATCCTCCAGCCTCAGCCTACCAAAGTGCTGGGATTACTGGCATGAGCCACCAGGCCTGGCCCTAGTGCATCTTTATTGTTGTTGTTCACAAGTTTTGAAAGCAATAAGATCAAATCAACCCAGTTCTACTTATGAGTACTCCTGTGAGATAGAAAAGCAGCAAAGAGCATATTTGGAAAATACTGGCATATGGGATTCATTCCCAAGTATCTGATTAGGTGAATACCTTAATATATTACATTTATTTATGCTAACCAAAGAGGGGTAGATTATTCCCCTATAAAAGTATGTGTGTTTTTTTTTTTATTATTATACTTTAGGTTTTAGGGTACATGTGCATAATGTGCAGGTTTGTTACATATGTATCCATGTGCCATGTTGGTTTGCTGCACCCACTAACTCGTCATTTAGCATTGGGTATATCTCCTAATGCTGTCCCTCCCCCCTCCCCCCACCCCACAACAGTCCCTGGAGTGTGATGTTCCCCTTCCTGTGTGCATGAGTTCTCATTGTTCAATTCCCACCTGTGAGTGAGAACATGCAG